>NW_020800060.1:0-40951 GCF_003590095.1 Trichoplusia ni
GGTCGTAAACACTCCATTATTTCTAGACTTTATAGTCCATCTGCAGCACCACCTGGACTCTGTGCGACTGTTTTGTTTGATTACTTATCTACTTAGTTTTAGACCCTTTCCCTAAAGTCAGACTTTGTAATTAGAGTTGCCAAAAACCTTTCTTAGAGTTACAAATAATATTGGCGCTAGCTTTTCCCCACTGCTTCTCCTGCGTGTATATCACATTACCTTCTTCCAGAGTTTGAGTAAAAAGCTAGGCCATGCATTAAATAAGTATCTCAGCTAGCTCTATTTAATTTTTTTCGAAATTGGTCTTGTTTTTTCTGCGCAGTGATATTAATAATCTTTAATATGAAACAGCTGAAACTGAATCTGCATAAAATCTGTTTAAAATTTAGGTATGAATCTTTAAAAGGAAAATTCACATAATTTATTGGATCTCACTTCCTACTTATAAATTATGTTAATATAATTCCGCGTTTCAGTTGCCATGCGCCGATGATTACGGAGTAATCAGCTCGGATCGATGGTGAATCCTATAATCTTATTACAATTTATTCACATTGTTTTTTCATTATTTAATTATTTCGATAAAGTTTTACCTGTTTGTATGAATCTATGAAAAAATTCAGAAACTGGTTTTGTGTTTATGACCTATGCTTTCCTCAGATTTTCTCATCTAGTATTTTAAATAGTTCCAAAAGCTACATTCCTCGTGTGCGTTTGAAAAAATCAAGTATTTTTCGGGAATTTATTATTTATCCAATCTTTGATTCGTATAAAATGGAAATAACATTCGATCATTTCACCTAATCCATTTTAAGTTCTTACACTAAGTATACACCCTCTTTAAGTATACACGGTTTACAATGAACTTTGTTACTAACCATTAAGCATCTAATTATCTCCTGCCTATTAACAGCTAATACTAATAAATCATAAACTTTTGCTCACAAAACAAAATTTCCGCTACAATGTTATGAAGGGAGAAAAAGTGTAACAACCTCTTAAGCAGACACGCGAAGAGTTTACTCACCGGAGTTTTCTTAAGCGACACTAATTACTTGTTTTGTATTATTATGTCGCGAGCGCGTGTTGGCGGGAAAACGAGCGTCGTTCAGACATATCTTGTAAGTGTATCTTATCTGTTTGTATCTTAATTTGAGGACAAATCTGATGGGTTTCATCTGTAATTATAATTACATAATATTGTACCGTATTATATTGGCTAGGTAAGTATTTGAACTGTTACTAAAACTGAATAGAACTTTTTTTTGCTGCATCGATTGTATGATACACTATAGTTTATTAAAACACGAAGCTTTTAAAAGACAACAAAAAAAGGGAAAGTGATAGTTAAATGATTGCTACATACTCGTAAAAAGCTGAAAACAGCTGAAAGTTTTATTTGTCTTGATGTCTTGACATTTATGTATGTTCAGTATGTGCGAGGGGTCGGCGAGAGCAGGGCCATGTATCACTCGCGTCAAGTTCTAGTTCAATGCGCCAGTTTGTATGCTGCGCGGCGCCGGCGCCGGCGCCGGTGTTGGACGGAGAGACTGCGCCCGCGCATCCGGCCGCCGCGGCGCTTCTGTAGTGCGACGAGCATCGAGATTTATTTCATTATCATTCTCTAGGAAACATTATGGTTATCAGATTAGACGTTTTTGGGTAGTTTGAGGTTAATATCAAGTTTAATTTTTGCTTAAATAATTGAGTCATTTTGACACTTGTGAAGATTGTACAATGTTGCTTTGGCATACTGATCCGTAATAAGTTTGAATACTTGTCGTCCAACATTAAAAGTATGGTCAAAATGGATAAAGCTCCTCTTGGTAATAAATACTATGTATGCCGTAAATTTGTAAGAAGTTTAAAGTGGAATATCGCTGAAATCTGCATTTTATAATCTAAGGCTTTTTTTAAGGTTTTCGAAGGTAGTTGGTCCTTTACAATTAACTTCTCACAACTAACTAATAATAAAAGTAAAATAGAAATCAGTACGAACAACATCTGTCGTTACATACTTCAGGTGATGTCACTAGTTTTAGACGATAGAATTAGTAATCCCAAATCAAAGCCACGATACTGAGTCACTGGGAATTTGTAGAGCCTTGGCAGTGCTTCTTATGTGATGATAAGATCAGTCGTGCGCATGCGTCATGCGGGTGTCATCAGCCTCGGGATAGTTAAATTATATTAAAGTCGTTTGCGGTCCTTGGACTTACATACCTACATGGTCTACTTTATACAGTCGATTACAAGAAGGTTGGCAAAAATAAAATAAAGATGGATTAAAAAAGAGGTTTTATATAACCTAAAGAAAAGTTTACATTAGTACAGTTATGCTGAACGAGTATAGGCAGGTTGTTTTAGGATTACTTGATCAGATTTAACAACAGCGTTTAACAACGCGTGGGAGAATTCAAGTCTACATACAATAATTATTAAATGGGAGACTAGCTTACTTTCGTTACAGTATAACTTAGAGTATTTGCAGGTACAATTAACGAATTGATCTTTTGACAGTGTTTTAAAAAACCAACACTTTTGTAGACGACTGTGTCTCCAGCGTGCTCGAAATACAAAGTTAAAACATAAAGTTATTATTTTAAGGCCGGTTTTTCTATTGTCAGTTAACTTCTATCTGAGGAATAAATATGGCCGTTTGACGTATTTTCTATACAAAAGCTGTCAAAGCGTCAAACATATTCGTTAGATAAAAGTTATCTGGCGATTGAAAACTCGCCCCTACGAAAAGATACTAACAGTTAATATTATTATTTCATTAAATGCCTAAATGAGTATGTTATGTATGATATAGCATCTTATATTTTGGCAAATATAATAGTGACCACGGGGCCGGTCATTACAGCACCGACCTGCCAACATCGATCAATCCGTTGTGGCGGCGCTGTATTGAATTATAATGAACGCTGCATCGCCTGCAGGTGACACGTATGTCAGATTATAATAATGATATTATTGGACGCACAGTGCTAACGAAAATTAATCTACTTGCATAAATAAAAGTTAAAAGATGTACTGTATATTTATTTATTTTTAAGAGTAATTTATGGAGTTTATTTTCGGTTCTTCTGTATAGGAAAGACATTTTAAATAAACCGTGTAGCTAAAGTCATTACCTTAACTCTCTTTGATTTTGATTTTTGATATGGACGGACTTGGTTGCTCATTTATGGATGTCCAGAGAGGGATGAGTTGGGAGACACCAAGAGAGATAGCGAATTGTGAATCTGTAAATACCGCTCTACTTGGTGCCAAAACAAGGCTCAATGAAACTCCTTGAAAGCATTTACCGTTCTACACACCAAAGGTTAAATTCAAGTTACCTAATATGAGGACATAGCAATAATACTGAAGTGCTTCGGAAACTTAAGAGCAGTAGGTTCGTATAGATATCGCAACTGTTCCAATGAGGGGTCGATTAAGATAAGTTTAGCTCGCGAAGGTCACACACACACACGCACATAAACACTTATATATCGAAATCGGACACATAACGGAATGCCATCTAATTGGAGCGCTAGTGCTGTGTGTAGTGTAGCCAGGGTTTAACAGGAATTTAGGATTCCAAAATAGTTGGTTATAAAATTTACGGACTGACGCGATGACATTAGGAATGAAAATGCGAGAATTGAATCTGACACTGAAATTAATTTATGCGCGTCTAAGAAAATATCCTTGTTGGTAAATTTTTATTCTTATTTTGTCAGTGGCAATGCGTCTTTCATATTGTTAGGGTTTCGGTAGGTATCCATCCCCCCGGAACCCTTTTTCCCGGTTTCGCTGTATAAAGACTGAGTTCAAAATTTGTCACCAAAAAGATTTGTTTTTTACACTTCTTGTTTAGCCTATTTCTACGGAACCGAAAACTGTCGCGAGTCCCACATGCACTTGACCTGTTTATTAGTAAAATAAATAAATAAAACATCGACTAGAGATTGGGCATCAATTTATAACCTCCTGTTTTGCCCAGCCGCTTGGCCACCCTACACATATGGAACGCAAAATTTAACTAATTGTCGCAGTAAATCTGGCCGCGCATGCGCACTCCTCGCGTGTCTGACGGCGCGTTACGCAGCACCATTACAAATTAATCGATTTTCCATACAAAATACATGTTGAATTTTATTTCGACATTAATTTTCTAGGTTAATTCATGTACAATGGCCGCCATATTGCAATTTGTAGCGAAATTTAACATCGCTCGTTAGTATGGTAATGTGGATGGGTCAAAGCTATATGTGATATAAGAATAGATGATGGAGGAAGTTGAAAAATGAATAGAAGTAGTTTTAGAAATGATATGTTTTTGATAGAAATGTGTGACCTTTGTCCACTTTTAGTGATATAACAGTTCATATGATCGCCTAGGTTACCTACCTGTGGTGTTAATACTTCTTGGATGACAAGACGAAAGTTTTTATATTGGGATATCTTGTATAACGCGATGTGTCATTATTATGTCTGCCTCGGTAGTCCAGTGAACGTGATTACCATGGATGAAGTGCGAGGTTCGATTCCCAGATTCTCAGGCAGAGAAATATACGAACTAAATTATGTTATATTGAAACATTATTATGAAGTTTTCGTAATTATTTATGAGTTGGAAGCAGTTTCTAATCAATCAATAAAAACAAAAAACAAACTATATAAAGATTCATTTCCATCTGGAAACAAAGGCGCCATACACAACATAGAATAAAAACCCATGACCCATGCATAAGTGTGGCACGGGTCCACTCCGCATACCATTGACCCCATGCGTTACGTACAGTCAGCGCACCAACACATTCCCATAGAGCACCGCCGCCGCCCTCCCATCGGTAATAAACATTACGTTACCACGTGTTGTGACGTAACAGCTGCCGAGCGCCGCACCACGCACTGTACACACAGACCATGGAACAAATAGACAGAACACATGTTAACTGACAACGAAAATAATAAAGGGTCGATAGAGTTAACTAAATGATAGAGGGAACTAATTGTGGATGTTTGGAAAATTTAATCCAACTGTATATTTATGTGAATTTTTATATTTAAACTTTTTGCCAGTTTGATTCGTTAGTGACTTCACATTGAGGGTACGGGGTGTGATGATATGTCGGACTTACATAGACTTAAATCACCCTAGACCTCTTCTACTGAGTAAGCCAGAGTCACGGGATCGCTCGCTCATGCTCTGTGCGAATCTGCTGGCCCCTGGTTTTTTGAACCCTTACTTTACCCAGCGTTGTGTCAACTTACTAATGAAACTATGTTTCAAAGATTTTTTTTAGATATATCTTCACTTCACGAGACATTCTCATTCACTTACCAACTATAGTTTCTCAAAATTATCTTTCATAATAAATGGCTCAGACTTCATTGATAGAATTATACTAGATACAGTAGCAATCTTAATATCATAATTTATTTATATTAACGATAGACTGTGCAGTGAATATTCTGGTTACATTCGGTTTTTATGAGCGATGTGGTTACAATAGGAAAACCACGGCATGTGGTTAGCGGGAATGGAAATGGAAATTCATCAACCGAATATTAATTTTGAAATGGACATTAAATGGTTTGCTTACGAAAGATTTTATTTAATTAATCATATAAAATTAGACTACTAATTATACTTATGCATAAGGCTCTATTTCTCTTTATACACTGGTCAGCTTCTGGGGAAGACAAGGTCCAACACGCCAGGGCCTTGTTGAGAACTATAATCTTTTCTGATGATGGATCTATATATCGTAGATCTATCAGCCCCTCTCTATGGGAGAACAGACATAAAACATGCCTAACTCTTCGCGTATAAAAATAACTAGGCAATTCTACCGTAAGATGTACTCGTAATGTGGCTAAGGCTCCACTATTATTAACCTTGTAGGTTTCACTTAATGTTCAGTGTAACGATATTTCGTCTACATCTAAAGACCTCATAACACACTAATAGCAATTGTTGTTTCATTTGCATGATACACAGCCCGACCACACTCCGACACAAAGCATTCGTATGTATAATCTATCCACATCGGTCACAGATTCCGCCTCCGGAAGGCTAGTACCCAAAATGACGAGCCCAAAGCATTTCAAGAATACATCTTAGCATTACATAAGTTGTATTAATATCCTTTCTAACCCGCGAGCACTTTCAAACGCGTTGCTACATAATGACCGGAACAACCATATTGTCTGATTGTTCTCACTGACACTTACTATTTTTTCTTTTGGTCTTTTTTAGTTGTAAAGGCTGTGACTTGTATAAACAGATCTCGTTTATATTCAAATCTAGTTTGTTTGCGTTGAAACAAACATTAAAATAAAGGAAACCAGCCTCTACTACAAATAAGAACAGTATGTAAAAGAAGTATAATAACGTAAGAGCTCTATAATTGTCACAATATGGTCATGAGTTACTAAAATGTGTCGGAAAGTTTTTTTTTACTGTTAAATGACTCCCGCAGTAAGGAATTTAATCCTTGTGTCACGAGCATTTTAGAAACATACAAATCACATGCACAAAGACACCCAGACTCAGAACAAGCATTCATAGATAACACAAAATGCTTGTTTGGTGTGGTGACCACAAACACTCGGCTACCCATGCAGTCATCTATCCCTGGATGTACTAAGTAATTCTTTCTCAGATATAATTATTTTTACACGATGGCAGATATAGTGAACACACTCTTTCTTTTTCTGCATGATAACATTTTCACAGCATAGAAGAGGACTGATCATCCGCAGTTTGCTTGCTTTGCAGCTGTCTGTGCAATTGGTAAATATTCCATTGATTACTGCGTAATCATTTCACACAAGTTTTAAGCATTTTTGCCACAAAAACGTCAATTAAATTACATAAGTAAAAAGGATTGATTGAGTAAGTTTTGTGTTCTATTACCATCTTTGCCTATTAAGTATTATTTGGTATAAGGTGAGATGTAAACATTGCCAGTAGTAGCAATGCGTGTTGTACAGCATGTTCAAAAATAGTTGGTGTTGAAGCAAAAGAAGTACCATTTTCATATAAATTTATACGGTTTTAGAATCGGTTGTCAGTTATTATGTCAGAGTACGATAATCATCTAATCACTTATCTCTTGTAAACAAATTTGGATAAGGCCTGCTAATTATACCTATTATCATGCCGTTACTTTTATTGATGACATAATTATTAACTTAATGACAGCACTTAAGCCTTCACTTTGCCTGGGGAGACGACGTTTTCATAACATGATGGTTATAGAAATGTTGGAAATATTGACAAGTATAGGTTATCTATGGCATTTTTGACGAGCTGAAACGCTAATGACTTCAACCCACGCCGAGAGCACGGCGTGAGGATATGTCGGACTCTTACCGACTAACAACACTCCGGACCCTTTCAACTGCTTTCCTTTGAACTTTGCCTTATTCCGAATATGTGTCATTTTGCAAATTTGATCCCCGCGTGGGACAAACATTCATGTGATTCACGAATGCTTGGAGTCTGGATGTCTCGAAATATCTGCAGGTGGGAGCCGTTTAATAAAAAACATAATTATGATCATGATAATTATGATAAGCACACACCACATGCGTGGGAGAGTTTTGGTACAAGTTTAGTGTAAAACAAATATGCAGTAACTACAATACAAGTGTCCGTATTGTCGCAACTGCATACATTCACTTGCCGATAGGCTCTCCATCATGCCAAGTCCTGACCTTCGACAACAGCTCAAGATATTTGTTTAGTGGATGTTACACTGACTTGGTTGACCAGTGTGGGGTAATTGTTATTTGGGTTGGGCATATAGACACGGTCAAATATTTGCCGATTGAACGAGTTACTATTGCCAATGTATTATGACCTGCAGTTATTATAACTCTTTGGCGCTATACTTTTTTGTCTCATAGCGTCGTGAAGTTTTTGAATTGAGATGTTGGAAGAAAGTCGTCATACTGTAAGAAGCAGACTTAATGTTGTAAGATTAGTTAACAAACTTAGTTAAGTAAGTTACGATGTAGGGGCACCAAGTTTGGGTATAAGTACTTCTTGGTAATTTTACAACGGCTTTAAAGCCTCGTTAGAAGTAAAACTAATTATATTTTAAGGGCAATATCAGCTGTAATTTCATCTGTGTAATAATATTATATCGATTTGTTATTTATTACCAATTCAACCACCATTTAGTCTGAATCGAAGCCACACCATATGACCCGGTGCGGTCACTGCGACCACTGTGCTACACAACCATAACTTTATCTCATCTTATCAAACTGATTATTACTTTTTTCCTTGTGAAAGGCAAACAGCTGAGTGTAAGTGAAAGGAATCGGAATAAACCACAAATGTTGTGAACCCGAGACATTAGCTGTTTTTGCTAATGATGATGCTGTATCGGTACATTCGGTATGCTCAGCAACAAAATCGCTAAACTAAGACAGTTTAACAAATTGCTGCTGTAAATGTTAAGCGACTGTTCAGCAAGTTTACAGTAGCCGCCAGCCGGTGTTCTTTTGTTCTATAACATGACAACTGATTATTTAATTCTGCTGTGATATTATATCTTGTAAATTTGATATTGTATCTGGACTTTAGTTATTGACTGTACTATGTCGGCATTGTATCGCTTTGATGTCACTCTGTCGATATGATAGCTTGTTAGGGAAATAGATTAATGTTACGTTTGCAGTTGAATAATATCAATATAGGGTGTTTTTTTATTTTCATAACGACACATATTAAGGCATACAAACAAACACAAAGAACATAGAAGGACTAATGTTTAGACCATACAGAGATCTTTAATCGGCGTTTTAACTGTTTCCGTTAACAAAACAGGACTTAATATCCCTCTAGCCTTACTGAACAAAGCCAGTGACACAGGTCTTGCGAAATCTGACGATCTGTTTAAGGATTGATGCCTCATGGTACTTGCCCCCATTACTGGCCCCATAAAGACTCCATTCTGCCATAAATGTGCTCACTAACATAACTTTACGATATGCTCATCACGCGAACTATTTTGACCTTTATTCATAGCTACAGGGTGTTGTAATAATGCGTTCTGATTTGATTAAATGAATTATGATTTCTTTGTATATAATGATCATGTTTAAAGTTGTATAATGATTAATGATTACATTATATTAGTATCGTGTTTGGAAAGTAATGAGATGCTCTCGTGATGTCGTGAATTCGATCGGTACTCGTAATAGTAATGGTAATGGATAGTATTCAATTAATTATGATGAGATTAATAAATACGTAATGCTTTCTCTTTTTATAAAATTTCTATTAGTCTCATAACATTCAAATCGATATAGATACGATATAGACGTAACTTTCACGGTAAAAAATATTTTTTTATGAAAGCATTACAAACTATTATCAAAACTCTTTTAAGCAATGTTACTTTATTTAATTTACTTCAACATATGTGTATAGGGTATTATTAATGTCTTAGGGTGGGTACACACATCATCACTAAAGAAAATCTCTACATATATTATCCCTATCCCTACTTCCCTACTAATATTATAAATGCGAAAGTAACTCTGTCTGTCTGCCTGTCTTCTGTCTGTCACGCTTTCACGGCTAAACCACTGAACTAATTTTAATGAAATTTAATACAAAGATAGAGTTGACCTTGGCATAGAACATCTTTTTTTTATCCCGGACTTTTGAAGAGTTCTCCTGGAAACGCGATATAACCGACCTCGACGCGGGCGAAATGGTAGTTGATTATACCTAAATCAAAAATAAATTATTACGTGCTTAAGCGGTATAGCTATGTATTAACGGCAGATGCTTATGAAATGTATAGTTTTGTGAAGACCTATGTAACTTATGTAATTAAATAAAGAAGTTTCCATAAAAGGAGAAAAGGCAAAATCCATTGCACAAAGATTACAGAAAGGATTACAACAGTAGCTCAGTTACATAGTTAGCAGTTACAGCTTACTTATTATTTATTGATCCCTACTAATATTATAAATGCGAAAGTAACTCTGTTCGTCTGTTTGTCTGTCTGTCTGTCTGTTGACAGACAGACGGACAGCGCTTTAACGTCTAAACCACTGAACTGATTTTAATGAAATTTGGTACACAGTTAGAGTTGACCTTGAGAAAGAACATAGGATAGTTTTTATTCCGGTCTTTTGAAGAGTTCTCTTGGAAACGCGATATAACCGACCTAAACGCGGGCGAAGCCACGGGTGAAAAGCTAGTATTTCTATGCACAGATAGTTTATTATAAACTTATCGTATTGTATGTATGTGTGGCTGAGAGAGTTAATTGATTAGGCGTAGTTAATTAAACATGTAGGTAACGAAAGGTTGACGGTTACGGGCGATAGCTTTGAGGAATTACGAAATATTTGTTTATGGTACTACCGGTGCAGCGGTTAGGCGTCGCGGTGTTGTGTGGTTGGTACAGCTTTGAATCTCAAATGTAATTTGTCTGACCGGCTATCCTACGCTTTTTCCCAACTATGTTTGGGGCGGCTTCCAGTCTAACTAAACTAAACCATGCATCTGAGAACCAGTGTTTTACAAGGAGCTGCTGCCCATATGAACTTCTCAACCCAGTTACCTGGGCAACACGATACCCCTTGGTTAGACTGGGTGTCAGCCCTAGAAAAGATGTAACGTACCTTCCGATGCACTAAATACGATCATGGTGCGACTTGTGCAGTTGCAGTTTAGCCTCCAGCGAGTACAAAATTGGTTTTATGAAATGAGATTACACTCTAAGTCATTTCCAAATTGGGATTCCAATCTTTTTATTACTGGTTGGAGTGAGGCATAGATTAAATTACATTTTTTAATCATTTCCCCGTACTCATCATACTACTCGTATTCATCTATTCATCGCAACTCCAGTTACAACAAGCCATCCAAATTACCCGACTGGCATCAAAAGAGGGTAATGTACAGTAATTAATACGTCTTGAAGCATTATTAATTCATTATGTAAGACATGATAACACAGTAACGTCCATTACAATACGAATGTTAAGTGTTATTGAGAGGTCAACGAGTGATGCAAAATATTCTGCGGATGGTTAGAATGTGGGGAATACTGTTTTCCTCAGTGGGGTCTATTAACAACTCCTTAAGTAAGACACCTGGGCCTCGATTCTGCTATTTCCAATGACCGATGAATGAAAGGTAATTGGATTAAATTTGAAACTATTCCTGCTCTCTTAAGTGTCTTGCCATCACAATAATTAAAAATTCACTGTATTGAATGTGAGTGTTCCGCCCCGTACAGAATTTAAAATTACTGTGTTGCAAAAATGCTTAAAATAATACGAATAGTGCCTATTTCATCGGCCATTGTAAAGAATTGGGGCCCAGCTGTTGTGGGAGCGAAACAGTGCAACATGGTTTAGAGCAGGGTCTCCCTTCCACCTGCCAGCCTGGTAAAAGATAACAACAGTGGTATATTTAGACTTTCCCAATAGTTCAGCGATTCGTATGAGATTGACGGCAAGTTGTTGGCTGTTCGTATAATAAACATGACACAGTATCGTTGTTAAAAAAACTTGATTTACAGATGTCATATATCTATGTATTGACAGTCTGTTATATTATTCGTTTATTACTCCATGATTGTTAAGAAGAATAAATTAGCAATAATTTATAATCTGAGAGTTAAAAAAAATACGGCCTCGAAATATTACCTATTTTTTTTCATTTGGAGAAACGAATCTACCATTTATAAGTATTTATTAGTTTTCAAATAGTTATTTGCTAATAAAAATAAGTATTTCCATGAGCGTTTCTTGATTCTTCACAGATCCTTATAGCATAATATGTATTAGAAAGATTTAAAACCACAGTATGACGAAATTACGTAACAAATCGGTAAAAATAAAAATAAACTATAATATTGACCTAGAAATCAATGCGAAGGCGAATGGTCATTGTTCTGTTTGACCTCACCTGACCTTTGGCGAACAAGAATGATGGGTGTGATCGCATATATCAGATAATTATGTATTAAATATTATACTGACTATCCCTGTACCAATAGCTCAACAATAGAGAAGGATTGTCGTGATTATGGGAGTGAGAGAGCGAGTGAGACTACACTGTCCATGTTGGTATCTTGCTTCCACAACACCAAGACTCCTTCTCCTCTTACCTGGGGATAATTCTACAAACGTTTACGTCAATAGAAATCACTGGGACGTTAGGAGATGTCATGTTAAAGTCACTCGACTTATAGAAACAAAATGTTATGTCCATACATTTAAGCATTATTCATTGACTTTGTAACTTTACATGTAGACCCATTACACCTATTAGCTTACCTGAGCTGGAGGGGTTCCTTAAGAGGTCATAGCCCGGAGTCCTCCAGGCTGTGTATTAGCTAACACCAGTACCAGGGAAAGTGATAACACACATGCATACTCAATCACGGAAATGTAGATGTTTGAGTAACCAATGTTTGGACGACCTACAATACCGTGTGTACGTGTCTTTATTTTAACTTCGGTGATTTGTATTCATTTTGATTTGGTCTTTAATTACTTAACCAAGAAGGCTCGATTGCTTCAGTGACAAAACATGTAATATAATAATGTTTATCTTTGATTTTTCTCTTGGAGGTCCACCTCTGTCAAGTTATAAATTTAATTAATTATCTAGCATAACTGGAGGATGCTGGCAGGACCTGGATGCGAGCGGCCGAAGTTAGATCTCAACGGCGTGCAATTGAGGAGACCTGTATTCTATGGACCGATGATAGTGACGATGATGTTGAAACATAGGAGTCCACACTGACCACACAAAATCTTTCCAGATAGAATCTAACCTTGATAGAAAACCTTTTCGAACTTTCATACAGAAGTTAATTAAAGTGTAATCCGTGGACGTATAACAGATAATACGAAATGAGTCTCCGACCAGGAAGGAACCAGCTTCACATTCCCACGAGAATTTGCGCCGAAGTGATTTATATAAAAAACTAATACAGACATTAGAACTTTCACAGCCTCTTGCTAATATTAACTTTATGTGGACGCATGTATTATCTAAGGATATATATTTTGCAGTTTACTCTTATAATGTGCCTTATACTTAAGCGCTATTACTGAAATGTTGTCTAGAGTTAAGACGAAATGTTGACAGAGTTAGTGAAATTCTAGTATAGTGGTTGAATATAACGGATTGAGTGTTTTATAGTTGAGTGTGTAAATAACAAAAAAAGAGCTAAATCGTTTGACATAAATACCACAAGCGTAGAGATAAACCTAAACATCAAAATGCATTAAAATTTGTAATCATAATTATGCGTTAGTATTCATTGCTTCTATTTTACCTGACCTGGCTAATAAATAATGCAACGGCAATAGGGAACATAGAAACAAATAGTTTATTAACAAAATACTGTGTGTGTGGTAACTAACGGTATTTGCAAACGAGAGTAAATATGATTAGCATATAAAAACAAGTGACGCGCAGCTGCCGGCGGGGTGACGCGGTGCTTGCGTTGTGACGAGGTGTGTTGCGGCATTTGCAGTGGTGATGATACTTGGATACAATGTATGTTTCAATTAAATTATGCAGAGCATATAGTCAAGGCGTATGATGAATAGGATATTTGTCAAAAAAAGTGTGTTAGTTGCCACACAGATTTCCAAAAAATATTGGGCTCATTTTTTTTGTGGTATACAGTGATTTTAAATATCACCTGGCGTCACTAACCAGTATGCGCTCATCTATTACTACGCATAAGCGTCTATCTTTCAATTATTTTAAGAACATTTGCGGACTCTGAATTATGAACAAATAGTTTTGGCCCTGTATGCAATATTTTTATGAAATGTGACAAAAACAAAACATGGAATATAATACCAACGTAGACCGTTCGTCCTCACATTGATTTGTGTATAATTATTGTGCTTGACCAATCTTTTGAACTGAACTTATTTTAACAAAATTCTCATCCTTATATAATTAAATAGACCCAAGGACACTGTGGTATAGATGCGTTATTTGAAAGTTCGCAAATACAACACAACATGCGGAAATGATCAGCTGACTGGAAGTTATTAGATAATTTTATTAAACCTCATAATATGTATATTCTAATCCAATTTTAACGATCATACATTTTTATGGCGTTTAATTAATTAAGGTAGGTGGAAAGTGTGCGAATAATTAATAATCAGTAATCAATAGGATTAAAATAAATTAAATATGAAATTGCTCCGATTACATTCTCAAGCTAAATAAAAACCGGTCAAGTGCGAGTCGGACTCGTCTACGACACTAAGGGCACCTTAGAAATAGGCTAAAAAAAGGTCAATGCTTCAAAGATTGAGCAAAGATCAGCAAAGAAAATGTTCACCCATCTATTTAAATACCGTATCAATCGTGGCTTCACTTCGATGATTTTCTTCATAATTAGCTGTTATAGCGGCAACCGATATACATCATCTTTTAAAATTGCTGCCTAGCTATCATCGTGCATGAGATAGAGCCTGGTGTCAGACGGACAAACCACGGAACTTAAAGAGGTAGGGTTCTATGTTTACCATTTCTGGATACTAAAAAGAAGAAAAGTAAGAACGTCGTCCAAAAAAATACAGGCTTTTCACAGATGAAACTTCACAATAGTATACGTTGTTGAATTACATTCGGCCCATAACTACACATGCCGAAAACCTGCGACTAACAGCTGTCACTATATCCCTACTAATATTATAAATATGCGAAAGTAACTCTGTCTGTCTGTCTGTTAAGCTTTCACGTCTAAACCACTGAACTGATTTTAATGAAATTTGGTACAGAGATAGAGTTGACCTTGAGAAAGAACATGGATGAACGATGAACAAGAATGGTTTTTATCCCGGACTTTTGAAGAGTTCTACTGGAAACGCAATATAACCGACCTTGACGCGGGCAAAGCCGCGGGCAAAAAGCTAGTAGGTATTATAATAAATAGTAACAGGTTTAAGGGTCACTTATGTCAACACATAACACAACAACACTTCACACATTACACTAATACTTCTCGATGCCTATTAATTTCTCTCGCCATGCAACGTGTTGTGAAATAAGGTTCGTATTGTTTTTCTATAGGCGTGACGTCACAACTGTTACGTCACACTTCGGGTCAAGTATTGATGAAGGAATTAAGGGTTTGGTTATGAGTGTTAAATCGTGTGTGGACATGAAATTAGCGAATGTAAAAGATGGGTATAATACAAACAATTCAATCATTTTAATTAAGTAGATCTTCCATGAATAGAAAGGTTAATATTTAAAATACAGTTATTGCGTGACTATTCCTTCTATGTACTTCAAGAGTTGTAATAATAACAATCCAGTGTCGACGTGATGCCAGATGTATATGTGATGTTAATGTTAGGCATTACTACAACGTTTTATAGGTAAGCTCGTTGTTTTCGTGGCCACAAGCTTAAACGAATCATTGGAACGCAATACATGTTTGCAACTTTTTTTCTATAATTAAATATTATCAGCATTTCTTTAGGGTCATCTGTACCTAGTTATTACAATAAAAAGCTCACTAACATACACTTTGAAATGTATAAGGGTCGTCAAATGTATTCGCACCTGACAAAGGCACTAACGTCTAACAAATATCAAATAAATGCAAATGTCTCTCTCGACTGTGTTTACGTAAACTCAAATGTGGGACCAAGGTGGAATGGGTCAGTGGTTTTCAATGTCACTTTTACTTTAGCACATATTGTATAAGACGCACTTAGACCAACACACACAAACTAACACCTTAGATAAGCGAGAAAATGAGCGTTTATAATTTTGTATGTGAAATTTTTAACTAAGACGGTTAGGTTTTTTTAAGTCGGCTCCCGCACTAAGGAATTGAAATCCTCGTCTTTTTTAATGAGATTGGGACAAACGAGCAGACGGATCGACAGACCCTGATACCCGCATTACGAGTGCTTTGCCGGCCTAGAGGAGATTTCAAATTACAAACATTCAATTATAATGAACAAAGACATCTAGACTGAGGACAAATATTCGTGAATCACACAAAGGCTTAGGATCCTACCGGGGGCCGGGGCTGAACGCATTCGGCTATCCGTGCAGTTACAATTTATACTGAACACTATTGTTATTTTAGACCTCGAGAGGTAATACAAAATATAAATATTGCAATTTTAGCACGCACGTAAAAGGACGCTATTATTTTCTTTTTAGCATATTTTACACAGAACTTATAATTGTACAAATATTTGAGTGACTCAACATTCAGAAAAATTCTTAAATTATAAAGTCCGGAAGCTTATTCCCAATATGCGGGAACTTATTAAGTCAATAATTGTCTGATTAAAATACCGGCTGCATTAATTTTTATTATCATTGTGTGATTATTTGGTCATGACAATGTTCCTCGTCCGGGATGCGAACCCGCTCACCTTCGGCACCTTTCCCGGCGAGGTGAGCACATGGGTACTAATTAGGAGATCCTATCTTATACTTAAAAGATATGATAAGGTTAATTATAACAGCTTCACATTTTCTTTAATGTATTTTAAATGTTTACTAAGTATGACCGTATTTGGAATAAGTACTGATTGGCGAGCTCTTTATAAAGTGCAAAACGAATGGCTAAATACTTACCAGTGTTTTTGTCGAAATGATAAAAGAATTGAATTGTTGTTGGGACAGGACCATAGAAATTGGCACGAGAAAGGGAAGACCTATGCCCAGCAGTGGCTAGACAAAGGCTGTGGACGATGACGAAATAATTATTTTATGTCTGACATATAAACTAACTGCGTCCCACGGTAGAACCTAGGCATTATAATAAAGGGCAATCCAGGTAAGTAATCGAACGTCTCAGTTACCTTAATGTAAAATTTTATCGAAATTGGTTTATTCGTTTAAGTGTATAATAACACCCAACAAACATACACATTCACAAACTCATCCCTAAAGCTACCTTGTTAAGTTAATCATTCCCGCAGTCTACAAACAGTTATAATGTACAACACTAACTCAAATTAGCAAGTCTAATAGTAATTTCTAATCCTAGATAGCAAGTTTACGCAAACAGGTCATTGTCTTGTATTTTAAACTTGTGCACAAGTTTCGGTATGCGCCGCGGCGCCGCCCGCGCCGCGCTGCGCCGGGTCAGCCGGGCTATCTCCGCACCGCGCCTACCAATGACCGTTGCACCACCAGCTCTAGGTGGTAATGCCACTTTATAATCAAGGTCTAATAGATATGTAATGTAAAGAGTACATTCTAATAGACCAATTTTATGTGACTTTTTAATAGCGTTTTTTAATATTTTTTAATAGCGGCAGAATTAGGAGAAATAGAATGGTTAAGCTATAATGATTTATGGAAATCATTTCACGTGAGGGGCTCGTGGCTAAGCTATAACCGCATAAGTGATTCGATCACAGGTTAAGCTATGCTTGACGCGGTTGGTCAGTAGATGGGTGACCATCTTTGTCATAACGAGTTCCTCCGTGTTTCGGAAGGCACGTTAAATTGTGGGTCCCGGCTGTTATTCCTACATCTTTGACAGTCGTTACAGGTAGTCAGAAGCTTGAAAAAGTCTGACAGCCAGTCTAACCAACGGGTATCGTGTTGCCCAGGTATCTGGGTTGAGAAGGTCAGATAGGCAGTCGCTCCTTGTAAAACACAGGTACTCAGCTGAAACCGGTTGGACTGGTAGCCGACCCCAACATAGTTGGGAAAAGGCTAGGCCGATGATGATGATGATTTCACGTACCTATAGCATGAAACGACGGTTGAGATTGTCTAAGTAAAGTAGGAACCTTTTTAAGCAAATCGATTGGACATTTATCTATAGATGTAATTTTTCCTTCTTTTTTCTAATCGGTTATGTAAGTGATGTAAATCAGTCATGAGTTTGATGCATGTTCGGAATTAATCAGTATTGCGTGGCGCTGGGGCCGGCGGTGGTGACTTGGTGGTGGCGTGGTGGTGGTGATACCATCATAATTAATCGCCGACACGTGTACCGATTGTTTTAACAATTGCCTAATAGGAGATATTCGTTAAGCTACTTTTAAATGTTACATCGATAGTTTTTTTTTATCATGATTAAGTATCGGAAAGTTAAGGAATTATTTTGTAATACGTATGATTTTAAACATTTAGCTTATTTAATTGATGATAGATTTATATACTCACGTGATTTATAGATAAAAACGTTCAATATTTATGTACATCTTTGACATTCCTTAATTGAAGTAATATAAAAATTCCCTTTGGAGGGCTAAATTAAAAGGAAAGGGGGTTCAAATTTGATATGAAATGTTTTGGAATGGACTACGGCTACGGCGCAGCAGTTTTTTGATATTTGGGAGCGGGGAAATGGGTGGAAGGATCAAGGCTATGCAAGTTTTTATCAAATCATTACCACGGGAAACACCGCGTGCTGTAAATTGACGTCCGCGCGGACGGAGTTGAGGGCAACAGCCAGTTTATATGGTGTAAATAAGGAACATCTCCCAGCTTTGCAACACTGATCATCTTTTAGCAAAGAGTTAGAGTTATAACTATATAAATCATAAAATAAGTTATAATCATACTTACATCCCTAGTTAGCTCGCCTGACCCAGTTCTCAGTTAAGCTGGATCGCGTTGCTGAGGCCTGAAGTTCAAGCATTTTGGATGTTCGCCAACTATCACCAGTTTCCGATCCAAGTCCTCATATATCTATATATGTATTCATATGTTATATAGCCGCTGGCTAAACATATATCCAGGTCAAACTGGAGCTAAAGCCTCCTATTAATATCGTCGCCTCACGAAATCTGGCGCGGAATAGAAGAATCAATACCTTCTGAAAATAGGCAGTTTACGTTTTCGCCCCAGTTTGCCTTGGTGTGGTAGCGAAATCAATTGAGAATAGGGTATTTGAATTAATTCAAATCTCTTACGTGTATCAGAGAGAGAGAGAGAGAGAGAGAGAGTTAGAAAAATCACTTAACAGTAAAAAGCGTACTGGTGAGTGACGACAATTAAAACAATAGTTAATAGATAAGTCATTGTATTAATGTACTCAAAATAGGATTGACATATGCCTAGGCGTAATATAGGCATGCAGTTCTCCAATAAAATGCAGTCCATTTCAATGAGTATCTTTAAGTAGTAGTAGTACCTTCATGTGCTCAACATTCCTCCATAACTCACAGCTAACCAGATCATCGTGATAACATCATCGCGGTCTATTTCCAGTGTATCATTACTCAATAGTAATGTGAGGAGGTGGGATGTTAATGCAGTCAGATTATACACAACAGAACAATTCTAACTAATGTTTCACGGCTATGGTTAAGTATTACCAACAGTAATGCAAGTTTTGTTGTTGTATGGAAATATTTGACCCGTGTCGCGGAGGGAGCTGTTAGCTATGCCTTAAGACCTTGGGTTAAATTGAATTAAAAATATGTTTTATTTAAAAATCACAAAAAGATTTAATATGGTCAACATAAGCTGCCATTTCATTTCCAAACAAATTTAACTGAATTTGTCTTTGTGATATAAAATGTAAAGCTTTTAGTAATAAAACGTGTTTTTTTCCTGATTGAAGAGCTAACGAATTTAACCCACGTCGAGGGCAAGGCGTAGGGATATGTCGGACTTGTAATTATAACACCCCTGGCCCTTTTTACTACTTAAGCCAGTCATGGGTTCGCTTGCGTATGTTTTGCAAGACTGTAACTGTTGCAAATATAAACCTGGGTACTATGAAGAAGAACTTCTAGTAAATAAAACAACCTAAAGAAATGAACGCTTAAATAGCACTCATTTAACAATCAGCCACTGTATTTCTGCCAATTTTATGTAGAGGGCTTTTGTCACATTTCTATAGCGTGTTAGCATTGAGATTAGTCCCCACGAACATAATCGCTTACTAATTACTTCCTACCACTAACGTATGCGGTAATTCTGAACTTTTAGGTAAAGTTTACAATAGCCCACAATAACTGTGTACACACTGGACAGCCGTCAATCGTTGACATACACTCTCGTGTGTTCAAATATAGTGACGTAAGGAGGTCCATGTGTGTGTGTGTGTGTGTGTGCGCCAGTTAGGTAAGCTGACACTGTCGTTATTTGATGAAACAGAAGTTGTTTGATGAAGATTTTGATAAATATTTGCTGAACCTCATTTTATTCATTTTTTATATGATTTTTCTAGAATATTCGTGCTGTGCATAAGCATAAAGTTACAATCACGTTTTTTCAACATATGCGTCAGAGACAACGGCAAACGGCATAGACCTGCGATGAGTATAATAATGTTTTAGTTTATGTTTGGCATTTTCACATCAGCCCAATTGTTGAGTGAAATAAATATTTCGACGATGTCGGTTTTAATGTTGGGTGACGTTTGATGGGCCTTGACGGCGTGTGGTGTGGATGTCAATTGCAATACCAATTTTAGGATCTGATTGTAGAGGTCTCACGTAATAGTATTAGCATGCAAACTAGATAACACAGTCTCGGTAATGAGCAGTCAACGTGTGCTGGCAGCACGCCCGGTCCAGGCGCTATCTGCTATCTTCAAACTTCACAGCTTCGTTAAAAATACTCGGATTAACTTGACCTTAATGCGAAGTTTTATTATATTAAGTGGTAGCTACTTATGGATGCCCAAAATTGCTTTCAGATAATGTTGAAGTATCGTTTATATTAAAGTGATAAAATATGTATGTGTCAGATTAAAAGCACTATCGAAAGGACATACAATTTTATACATCACGTTTTAAGAGGTATTGAGAATTGTTATTTTAATTTTGGTGGAAGGTGTACAATTTGCAGTCTTATAGTTCATGCTCGTTTTTCATGATGAATAATAACTTAATGAGAATAATGAAGTATTTTATAAGCACAGCATTTAAAATAATACAATAGGTATTTTGTCCTGAAATGTAAGTTTGTTTGATGCTTGTGAAACATGTCTCCCAGCCAATATAAATCAGTAATTTTGTTGTAACTATTTCCCAGCGCCATAAAACTGATTAATTGATCGACGTGTCCATTATATTTGACTAATTGATTGATAATAATGGGAATACATGAGTTATTGACACAGACGCACTAACGATGTGATTTATTCACTTTAATGACAAAAAAACCGTTCACATCGCATTGTTAAAGAGATTTGCATACTTGTGAAAAATATGTCTCAATTTACATATCTACATATTTGGAATTATCGCAATTTGCATATTTTTACGTAAGCTACAATTGAGTGAATACGTGTTACTTAATAATGTTTACTGTAAATGGTGATCAAATAAACTTCGTTATCACTTAATGATGATGAGACGTGAATGTGAAACGTGAGAAAATATTTTGGAATTAAATTTACTTCATCATTTATGTACGACGTATGTACGTATTTTTAAAGTTACTCGATGCCAGCGTAAAGAGCAAGTGCAAAATGTTATTTATTCATTACAGTAAAATTGACAGTTTATATGGAAATATTATTACAATACAATAAGTCACTCGGCTCCGCTGACGCGTGAAAACAATTATCTCTTAAGTTTATTACATTTCAATTGCATACCAATTAATGGTAGTCCATATAAAGTTCACGACTGATGACAATCAGGTGTGGGCAGAGAAAGGAATGCCACCTTGGAGCAGCTCGCAGTGTCCCACAATAAAAACATAGTGTTTATTTAATTCTGCCGGATTGGAGGCATCGCCGCAAATTATGGAGACATTACTTTTTAAGGCTTTACTAATGTGAAGGCCTCTGACAAAAGGGTCTAGGTCTTTAACGATATTGTCACACATTTAATACGGCGCCCTGTATTCTGCTTGGTAACTTTTAGTGTTAATAGAATTCAAGACTTTAACGTACAGGAGTAATGAAATGTTAACAATAATATCGGGGGTAATGTAACGCTGGTTTTATCAATAAGTTTGTGTTTTCATATAAGATAGACAGAGAAGCTGAGATGCAAAGACAAACAAAAATGTGAGCCAGATAAAGAGGCACGTCGGCACAGTATAATTTATTTAAATGAGGGAAGTTTTGACAAAGAGATTATCATCCAAAATAAGTTTATAAATAATTTACCAACAAAAGTATATCTCAGCAAGTACAATAAGTTTCTGAATATCTATAGATAGTCGACCGCTATCGGCCGGCGGTCGCGCCCTGTAAGGAAGTGGCGGTTTGTCTGTATCGATTCAACATGGCTAACGAAAAACTTCTGTGAGGACTCACCGTTGCCACTGGTGATATTTATTCCTGGAATGTTATGGTCGCAGGACCGTGTGAGCTTGACATGTGCTAGGTTATCTATTGATTAAATTAAGAGCCATAATGCTCTTTATTTTTTGATACTTTATCTAAATTACCAACTTGAGATATTTTTCAGTCTATATTCATACCCGCAAGTCCAATTGCTCTGGTTGCACACCATGCAAAGGTAAATCTGGGTTATTATTATTTAACTACATGTTGGTTATTGTTGTTTCATTTTATACATTTAACTTATATGCTTAATAAAGGGATATCGACATCATATAGGCAAGTAAACGAAGTATAATTTAATGATATGCATTTTATTGTATAATGAGAACCTAAGACCTAAGACCTAATTTCGTATTGGATTAGATACGGCGAACTCAATTTTTTTTTTGTTTGGCACGGCACCTACACACTTATTTGTTATTGTTCTGTATAATAATAATAATAATTTTGTAAACGGTATGACAGCGTGCTGCTGGGGAGTTTGTTGCGCCGTTTCTTCTCTCACAGCAAAAGCACTTAGGAAGCGGTGAAGGGTGGGCGAAACTGGGTGCTGTCCCATGTAACCTGACCTTCAAAAAGTGCTACTTAGTAGCCTAATTTGAATAAATGAATTTTGATTTTGATTTTGATAAGCTGGTATTACAAAGAGGTTAGTTAAATAAGCATTACCTTATTTAAGAGAAATGAAAGCAACGAGTGCTTTAATTATTCTGTTTATTTTATCATACTGACCACTTAACATACATGTGTCCTTGTATAATTATATTTATTGTAATGAGATGTTGAGTGCTCCTCTCTCGTAGCTCACACTACCCTCCTTGAACCGAAACTCTTTTAAAACCATTTCAATGGCATTGAACATGATTGTATCTCTTAGTTTAATTGTCGTTCGTGAACATACACAACTACATATTTAACATAATCTCACATGATAAAGAACCAAATATTTATTAAAATGAACACATAATTCATTTTAATGACTTCAACCATAATTATACCAACAATTTGAATGTTAAGCGCTCATATTTATGAGTATTATCATAATTGTAAACTGAGTAAAACCGGGCAAAATAATTAGCAAGTGTTACCACATCAAAATAATATTCTTGTGTGAAAGTTTTATTTCGTAATTATTTTACCTCTCATAATTGTTTTCAGCGGGATAAATTAATGAACTAGGTATTTATTTAATAGCCTATAAACACTATCTGAGAAGAGCTCATTAAAAAGGACAAAAAACAACTTCTTTATGTTTCGTAATACTGAGTTCAAAAAGAAACAACATTCTTGTGGGTAAACAGCTCATGAGGAATTGTCATAAAATAGACAAAGAATTATGACGTCAGTGAGATGACGATGCTTTTCAAGTCCCAATGTTAGAGATCATAGTGGGCATTGATATTTCATAGAATTATGACTTATATTACTTGTGCACCCTGTAAGAGGAGTTTGTACAAGACCTAAGCAGTATATTAGCTGAATGAAAATGAAAACTATCAGTACATGACATCAGTCCTCGATTACCGTGAAATCTGTAACAACTACTTGATCATCGGGCTGCGGGGGGGTGAGGCACGCCCGCTGCGGGGGGAGGCGTGGTGCGGGGGGCGGCAGGCGCGGGAGGGGGGGGGCGTGTGGGCGTGGCCCGGTCGATACCGGCCGGAGGGACCCGCTCCGAACTTTTGTCGAATGATTAATGCCGGGACAAGGTTAAAAGTTGACGAGAAAAATGTTCCGGGATTAGTGAGAATTTCAGCCTCAAATAAGCCTTTACATCTATCTGTTTGCCGGTCCTCAGCGGGGATTGGCTGAAAAGAGAATGCTATCTGAAATGTGAGACAGCCTTTTGTTCTGATTTCAATCTCGAGGTGTGAAGTTTTCGAGTAATCTGAATTTCACGAGGAATTGAAATGTCAATTGCGTTGAATTTGGGGTTTAGAAGGAAATCAAAGTTTCAACTGATTTTGCAGGTTCCGATAAAATTGAAAAATGTTTAACAAATCGTAGACAGGTATCAAACAGTAACTAGCAATCAAAATAATTCCTAACTCGGAATCTCCTATCAGCATAAAAAGCTTTGATTTCCGAACCACAATTTAGCTTGAACCAGTTCCTAGAAATCTCCGTAAAAAAACTTAAATATAGCAACCACACAGAATATGAAATCGTTAGCTCCAGTCTCGCCCTCGCTGAGCTTCGATAGAAATAACATTTAAATGGGTTACTGGTATCTAGAGATTAGTTTAAATTTTTATTCTAGAATTTAAGTCAATATTATGTATTCGGCTGAACGATGAAATATCGACGTTAAATTTGGAAAATAAAAGTCAGACGAAGCTATAGGTATTAAGTGATCTGTGTTTATGCAATTATTCTGTCGATGTCAAGGACTCATCTGGAATTTTATACGAATACTTCAATTTCAATAGGTACAAAAGCAAAATCAAGTTTTTATCTCAAACACGCCGTTTTCCAGGCACTTTTGAGACGTTAAACTAATGACTCTAGTTGCACGGTTCCAAAGTCTCATTCTTATGGAGAAGAACCGGTAAGAAACTCCATAAACTACTACACATACATTTTTGTCTCTTAATTTTGTTTTGTGTAAAAAATTATATGTACCATAAGTTTGGTCTAGTCACGAAAAAAATGTTGGGTTTATTTTTCTTCGATTTCATTTGTGTTTGGAATTAAAACAGAACCTGATTATTCAATCCTGTCGCGTAACACAAGCAAGCATGTAAAGTGTCCTCTATATTATTACGGCTGCACGAGCGACTATTTTCAGCCTTGGCCACACTATTAAAAACGCAAGAAACGTTATAAAAAGCTAATTTAATTTAAAAATACGAGTTTAGTTTAATATAAAAACTGCAAGTGGTGACGGCGTGCGTGTCTCAAGCTGTTACCACGTGTAATAGTGAGTGAGCATGGTTCATTCAAGCTCATACCAGGACCCTACCACAGGTACCACCATCTTGGCAAGTTACACTACTGCAGATGTGCGAGCAGGACGCTGCTCTACGCTGTGTAGTGCCGTCTCTCTTCCACAGTATTACGATCTCCAGACGTCGTTGTATCGTACCTCAACTGCTGTAATACAGGTATATTTAGATGACCTCAATAAGCTTTGCTTGTTAGCGACAAAACCTTATAATGTGAAGAAAGTCTTTGTTAATGTTTATGATTTATAGTTTTCTTTTTATGGTAGCAGGCAACGAACTGCGCAACCTTAGTTAGAAACAGTGGGCACTTACATAAAAAAATATTAACGCTTTTTTTTATATTGCAATACTTCTTATGGAAATGAGGGTCAAAGAAAATATTCTAATTAAGTTTATAATTGACTTAGAAATTGATCAGAGAATAATGTAGGGAGAGTGTATAATGAGTCCTGTATCCTGTCTCAAATGTGAAAATCTGTTAGTTATTCATTTAAATAACATCTCTTTAAAGAATATTCGTCTGAAAATTATTATTTCTTTTTCACTGAACATCGCACAAAGCAGCACGCAATGAGTTGTAGAATGCAGTTCATTACGGAACCATTTGTACGGAAACGGACGTTACGGATGCGGAACGTTTATTTTTCATTCATTTGGGGTTCCTTCATGCGTTCTAATTGAATTATTGTCGGAGGGTACTGCATGGAATAAATAAACAGAAACATTTATATTTATTAACATAAAAGAATAATGATATTAACTGTCTCCTGTTTTCCGTTTTTTTTGTACTCAATACAAACAATATGCCAGGGTAATAGGCATATGTTTTTTAATAGTAAATGTTAGTACCCCGTAATATAAACATGATGGAAAATGAAACAAGATACTGTTCAACATGGACATGGTTCTATCCTTTAAAATTCTGAATACGGAACCTTAGTTAGGCATTCTGGTGTATCTCACCACTAATAAGTGAAGAGACCTGACTCACAGAGTTTATGATGAGTGGGGGTCGAGGGGGAGGGGAGGGGGCGCCGGTGCCCCCAACATTAATCATTACTTTTAATAAATACCCAGAAAAAGGACCCGTTTCAAATGAAATAGAAACAGTTGATTTAATTAATGCCAGTTTTCTCTCGGCCGGAATCGCGTTTCTTTTTGCTTTGTGAGTCAGTTTGTAGATTTATTATTTTTGTATTTTTTGTTCCGTTGCTTCGTAATAGAGTGCTGGCTTGGATTGCGAAAAGTATTTGTAGAAATATCGTTATTCTGTGTACTGATTACTTGCAGAAAATATTTCTATATTACTATCATGATTTGCGTAGCCTTCTCGTAACGTTATATTCTCGGTGCATTTCTCTGTGCCAAAGTGATCATTTGAAATTCTCTGTTAAAAGGATTTTATTTAAGTTCATTGTAATAATTGTTGTATGTATTCATTGTAAGTGTACATAATAATTGAACTAGTTTGTAAGTATGTTCATTATAGTTTTGTATTATATAATATCAAACTGTAAAAACATTGTGAAGGAAAAAAACTCATCGTAATATAAATAGTAAGATAATTTTTTTCAAATAGTACTTATAGTGTATTATTATTCAAATCCTAGTTCATGTCATCAGGGGAACAATATCAAAGGTCACTAAGAAGCCAGACTGTGCCACTAAAGTACCATTTGGGTGCCGCAGACGAATTCACTTAAATTTAACTGTTTCAGATTTACTTGATGAGAGTAATAGTTAAGAGAAAGTATTTGTTTGACTTTTAGTTTCTACTGGGTGACTGTCTGACCTTTGTAATAGAGCTTAAAAGGTCACATCTTAATGTAGCTTAATTTGCCCAACTTTACCAATCGGGTATTTGATAAACAAAGTGTTTCGTCTGTCAGACAGATTCCCAAAAAGTATTGGATACGTATTCTTTTATCTCGTTAACGAAAAATGTAGAGGAAACAGTGATTTAAAATCTCATGTGACGGCAGGTACCAGTACGCTTTTTACTGACAAGAGATGTCATTATCTTTCAAATCATTGATCTTACTTTTTAATGATGTGACAAAATAAAAAATAGGTATTTATATTTTTTAGTGAAATCTGTCTGACATACTAAACAGATTTATATTACTAGATTTAGTCAAAATCCCTATTCTGGCTATTACAGCCTTACCTACATTTCCATTAATGTGAACTCCTAATACTTATCTTTTGCAGTAAAATGTCAACTTACTAGGTTTGCTGCAACAGTACATGGGAGTACATTACATAATAGTCTTTCTTGCAGTTTCTACAAAAGTCACGTAGGGAGTCTTATCTAAACTGCTTTCGAATAACAAAAACTTGTGACTGTAACAAAATGTTAAATGTTAATGGTAAATGAGAATTTCCCAAGAATTATCCTGAAATAAGCACAGTCACAAATGAAGATATTAAGATGTAAGTAGGTTCTATAGATATCTGTGTGAGCGGTGGTGCTTGGTGGATACCGCACCACTCGTCTATCCAAGCTGCATTGTGACGTAATTAGAAAAACAAATGTTGAACCCAATTTTGTTTAATACAGAGATAATTCTCAACAGCATAAAGCTTAACTAAATAATTATCAATACAGTCAAACCAGTGATGATCCAGTAAGATCCATGATGCGACCCGTGAAGCACATTTTTAGAAGGTTATTTAAAGCCACATCAGGGGCTACCGATACCATTCTGTATTATCAACCTATATGAATAAGAAAACCTAAACATAAGATTTAGAATACAACATTCAGCTCACATATCACTTATAATATCTCATCAGTCCACCGATAGTGAGAATAGGTAAGTCTCCAATACCAATAGCAAGGTCCATCTCAAGGGCTCCACCTCCACATGTTAAACCAAGACAGCTACGATTGTGGAAGCGGGACAACGCGCTACATGCGGCAGAGCGGCATCTCTCTCTTACAGAAACACCAGTCTTTGTTCAACAGGGAATGGTGGATCCCAAGTTTGCTTCAAACTCTGTGGATGTTTCAAGGTATAGATGCGCAGTACGTGAGAGGGATGCCAAGTGGCTGCGGGTAATGAGTCGCGGCCAGACCTGACCAGACTGCTCAATAGGACAGGGTATCGGTAATATTTGCCCAATTTAACCGAGATTGCGTAATTTATAGGCGCCGTAAGCTCGTGGAATTGATAGCCGTAGTATGACGGATTTTTAGGATAGAGCTTTTTTCTAAAACCCTAGTATTTTATTACTCCGCCTTTATTACTTTATTGAGCTGAAATCCTAAAAGGAATTGTAGAGCTCGAGTAAGTAGTTGCTTCATGAAAGTGATGGATGTTGAAACTCCTATCAGACTCCTGAAAAAACTAAAAATAATATCAAGGATAAAATCTTGTGTGTCATATAAATGCTGCTGCTCAGCAATAGTGAACTCTATAGTAAATTAGTATAAGTGTATTTTATAAATATTTCATGATACACAACATACTATCGAATGGTATACTGTCTCAATATCTAGCTTTTGGTTTAGAGTCAATACTTTAGTCAGAAGTAGTAAGAATTCTCTGTTTTTTTAACAAAACTTAGTCTAATTCACAATTTGGTCCATACGTGACATGACGAACCCTCGTTACACAAACACCATCTTAAAACAAGAAACATGTGATATGTATGCTAACTAGGGTGGCGCGTGGTGCCGGACCCCCGCCGTGCTGCCCCGAGCACGCGGGACTCACAGGAGCGCGTCACCGCGTAATCCCGCGTAATCCGGCCTCCACGCAACTGCTATCCACACTTCTCGTAGCCGTGGTAAAAGGGCAAAACAAAGGGCATCCAGACATGTTAACTGGACACAGGATAATAAAAAAGATTGTAGTTTTAACATCAATTGTGGCTTTGACGTTGGATTTAAGGAGCTAACATATACTTTTAATCGCCCTTTATTACTGTGGCCGGTGGAATCGAACTCTAATTTGAAATGACAAAAACAAATTATAAACATGTAGTTATAACATAAATGCCTTCTGAGCTAAATAATCCGAATTTCCTGAAGTAAAAAGAAACATTTTTGGAAAGCAGCCAGGTACGCCCTGTACCTTTCACGTTGCATGATGTTAGCTTTTTGTTTACCATGTTTATTTAGTACAATACATGTATAAATAAATTGTACCAATACTATCATACTTGTAGGGTACATGTGTCAGGAAAGGAATTATCAAAAATAGGCTCAGCAGACTGACCAGTGACAGCAAGAAAACCGTTAGATTCATTTACTTTTCTGTGTACCAAAAATCTCCTCGTCTATTGCTTCTAAAACACAACTACAATATACACCTGTATGACACGCTACACACACATTAAACTGATCCAATACAGTCACCAAACATTGCGGTGGACTTAGTACTTTGACATATGTACGCGTAAATCCCGGATCCCGGCGCCCGGGATGTGCGATAATCCCAGGCTTACCCAACCCGTTAGATAAACTTGACGTCTTCGTACCAGAAGCATAGATTGGGATTGACAGCGGTACAGATTTACATTCGGTTTCGAATAACATTGTTACTAGTTACATGTATCTTTTTATAGCAAAAGAATACTTTAAAAAATACTCAAAGTACCAAAGAGGACTAAGTAAAAGGTAGTAAACCCATAACTGGGAGATAATCCTTTTAGAATGAGATTAGAAGAAAGTGCTTGTAGAATCCACAGAGCCTGTAACCCTCCCTCGTTCAGAACACTCTCCATCTATAAGTTAACGAGAAATCCTTTATCAATCGAATCCGCTCGGAACATTAAGCCGGCAAAGTGAAAAGCTTTCACTAAGAGCTTCATACAAAATTCTATTCGCCGCAAAAACTGTAACGCTTTGCAAAGACCTAGTATTACAGCCTGCGAGAAAACATTTCTTGTCTTCAGGATAAGAAGGCTTTTAAGAGACTTTCAACTTTATCGTGTTAGCATAAGGTTCGTAGTCAAACATCTGAGGCAGTATTAAGACGTTGCTATGTTTTTTTGAAAAGGAGCCAATGTATTTCCTTTCCAATGAAAAGTAACTTTAAGTATGAAAGCATTGAGTTGAATTTCACAAAATCGTTTAAGAGGAAAAAAGTCAACGCTGTCTGTCTGAGAAAATGGATTACAAGTTGGTTTTGAGTACATTATTATTGTCGTCCTCATCAAAACTTGCTGTTTTAGGCTTAACGAGCTTGTCCAAACTGTTTTACATCGTCTTGAGAAAACGTTAAGGGCCGCGAAGGTACGATAAAGACAAATATATGAGGATTTATATCTGCGATGTTTGTAGGTTAGGTTAGGTAGTACTCCTTACACTTCAAATTGTGTTTTTGCTAATCTCATAACGTTAAGTCCTAGAATTATAAAGCTATAGGTGCCGCACCAAAACCACAGAGCGCGAGTTCGATCCCCGCGTAGGTCAGGCATATTAATTATTTTTTCAGTATGTGTAATATACAAATGTGTTCCAAGTCTGGGACACTTCGTGTTACTGGGTTTTTCCCTTTAGGTTGACAATCCACGAAGCTAATTTGATTTCGGCACAGTACTAAATAACCAAACGCACAGAAGCCACAAACAAGAATCCACATTTTCAGTTTTTTAATCCTAACGTTTTTGTATGTATTAATTATTCATACTACATTTTTATATGAGTACTCTTATACAAGAATGTTTTGTAATCACTACAGAAAAACATCCTAACGATGTCATTAAGAAAGAGAGAAAACTCTAACAACTGAAAATACACTCTATTTCCATAGCACACGTGTTAACTTCCTTTGCTCAAATTGAAAGGATCCTGTGCTAGGGCCATAAGGGTACTCGAAAAGGTCATTGGGATAATATATTTGGATTGACAATTAGTAGAGTTAGGGTAGCGCGAGCTTACTATTCAAGGTATAGTGTAGTGTGAGGTCATGATGCAGGGGAGACCATGGTGTGGTGGTATGATGGTGTACTATACTGTTCCAAGCATCCTCTTGTTTCCAGCACTTAGTTTAAGACCAAGTATGATAATGCAAGGGAGTAGTAAAACCTGCATAGTAGCACACAGCAGTTAAAAGTTGATAATAGATTGTACTTTGCTATGTTCAGTAGTACTGAAAGCGAGTATGTATGATTTCTGTTGTAAAAATAATCTCAAAAATTAACTTAAAATAAATTACAACACATTAATGATGTTACTAAAATAAATTGTTAATTAGAAACTTTTATTGAAATGAAAACTATGGAAAATTAAAAAAAAACGCAATTCAAACGTTTGTTTATTATTAAAAAAGGAACAAAACAGTCTACAAACTAATTTAGATCGATGTCTCCCTGTGAACCTGCAGCCGTTACATTTAACACCGGCTCCACAGTAACTACACCTCTGTGGGTGCTTCTATTCCCATCAATTCGTCTCGCCTGCTGTCATAACTCTAGGGTAAATATATTATAGAATGAGAGAGGTGATCGTCTCTCTCTGTCCCACACGTGAGCTCCCAAAGGTAAGGGCGAGCACATTAAATAGTTTATGACTTTGCAGCTAGTTGTTGAATATGCATTTGGTGTAATGTTTTTGATAGTCTGGTATCGTGTCTTGCAAAAGATGATATTTCCAATAGAATAATACAGGTATAAATTCCTGCTACTTTTGCAAATTAAGTATGTTGTTAGTTTTGCAGGTCAAATCCTCTTTCTGTTTAAAGAGGTTGCTTCTAGCACCACAAACAGTTTACATCATCAATTAGATCTTTGAAAATTTTGTAAACTGGAAGTGGTCGGGTTCACAGTCGTTTCAGCTCTTTTTAATAAAGTCAATTCAATATTAGAGTAGTATGAGCTAAGCTGGGGAGAAATAAAAATTGACTGGTTGTTCAAATGACCTCGACCACGAAAAGGTTATTATAATATAATAAAAATAAATATCCCCAACTGTGCAATACCAGGGCGTTATAAACGCACGTCGCTATCGGCAGGTCTCGGCGGGGCGCGCTGGATTACGTGTGCATGTTAACTCATTCGGCATGCATCCCCGGCGAGTCGGCCGTCACTCACGACGCCCCCGGGACCGCAGAGCTGCTCCCGAATTGAGACCGGGAATATACACCGTTAGGGTACCTCGTGACGTCTCGAAATATACAAATATGATATTGATATTATAGGTAGTGTGGTGAACAAGTTGGATTCGGAATATTGGAATCTGAAACCGCTTTTAGCAAGCGTGGAGAATACAGATCAATGCTTAATCTAACCTTGTAAATGTGTGCAGAGCCTTGTTCAGTACAATCTTGTATAGTTTTTAAGTTACTATTATTCTGTATTGACTCTTGGTGTACACAAAGGTATAGTGCTTAACTTTAAATTACTGCTACTCATAAAATAAAACAGTATTTTGAGCACCTGCGGTTTGTTTTAGTAGGCACCTAACAACCTAAGTTTGAGAGGCAACTTGCCTTTAAAAGTAGTCAAGCACTATGAGACCGTGAAATATTTAACTAGCTATAAAACATACTGAAAACATTTACAGAAAGAATTAAGCTGAAAGCTACTTCAAAACCCTTTTCGTTTAAAGTCAGAAAACTACGATAAAAACTGACAAGCTGCATAAAGTTATATAACATGAAAATCCATTTCTAACGAATGCAATATTTTCTATTTATATAACAGAATGGAATTGTAGAAGTGGCAATTTCGAAATGGAAATAGCTTTTAAAGTGACACATAAAACATAATAAGTTACAATGTATGCACACTGTAGTGTTATCCATTGTTTGTGAGAGCTTTGCTCACAACATAGTTTGCTGCAATAATAGTGACCTACGTATTATGTTAATATTTAAGATACTTGTACTTTATTAATGTTTATCGGATTGGTCAACTGTGTTGCATTGTCCGTACAACTTTGTATTGTATGTTTGAATTAGTCTGAGCTTAATATGAATGTAGTCCATTCGTATAAAACATGGTCCGAAATTCTACAAATATACGTTACCTACACTTTCATCCAATCGTCTTTCACATACTTATGGAAGGTATACTCCAATGATTCGACATAAAGACAACGAAAAAAGGATTCAAAAAGTGCAGCGAAACATTACCACTTTTTAAACACTGCTTCAGCACCCACACGCAAACAAACAACTTACTCTACATAAGCTATTAAGCATAATTTCGTAAAGGAAGTTGTTCATTTTCATGAAAATACACTTGGTCTGTTGTATTTCTAAAGGCTATTTCCATCTGCAACTGCAACTTAAAGCCATGAATATGTGAGCGGTGTCTGCAGCCGGGAATAGTCCGCATTTAGCGCGGACAGGCTCGCTAAACGACTTCCATTCTGTGCTGTGAATAACCCCGGGCCGGCGGCGGCGCTGGCTAGACCGCGGGAGGCTCGCTCTGACATCCGACACCACTGAGTAAATGACGCTTGCCTTTAGTTTTAATGGCACCGGCTTTGGAAATGAAGCTATATTTAGCAGGAGGAAGGAAACTAGTTGAGGAGATGTGATATTTTTGTTGTTGCAATGCCACTTATTGTTACGAGAATTATGTAAAAATAATAAAAATTGGATTTAGTTCTATTTTACATATTAAAGGTATGAAGCCAGATATTGGTCTAAAACTTTAATTAGTACGGATGGCGTGGTGGCCTTGTAGTTCTATGCATTGATTTGCAACGGGCTACAGCTTTGATTCCACTTCAGCTAAAGCACCGATGTGACTACAAAGATTGTGTTCTTAATACTCTTAGACACCAATAACAAACGGTAGGGGAAGACATCGTGAGGAAACCTGGATTCTAGAAATTGAAAATTGACATCGCAAACCTGCATTGAACTGGCCTGGTGATCTGGGCTGAAACCTTCCCTATACGGGAAGAGTGAGACGTATATAATTATACTTTTATTAGGTAAGTAGTATTGGTCCACACAATCACTTTAGTAGAATTTATTTTTAAATCGACAATTTCAGTGATAAATCTATCAAATACAATGATGTCCAGTTTGACGTCCATCAAAACTTATTAATAAACCCCTTAGATCAATTTCAGAGTGTTGAACTCTGCAAAAATGACATCCCGAGCAACGAAATATCGCATCATTCATCTTGTAAACCTAATGTTTTGACTTACTACATCTGCCTACATCTAAGTTATTACACGTTATACATTATCAAAACATGCTCTAATTTAATTAGACCCGAGTCTCATAAATCTCAATAATACATAAGCGTATTATAATGTATGGGAGTACATACTACACGGTAGATGAATGAGTGGCGGCCACCGCGCATGCGCGAGATATCGACCGCCATATTTATAGTATCCGCCGATACAACGGTGCAATGTGGCGTGGATCATTAAGGTTTATATCTTAGGGTTTGGGCAGGAGGCCCTAATACACAGCATATCGTTTCAGAATAGTTTTAAGTGTCCTGGAATGAAATTTCAATTTGTTCAGTAGGTATCAGTTAAGTAAGCTTCAATTCTGTAAACAGGTTAATTACTACGAAAGTTAACGCTGATTGAATCGCTTAAATGTTTGAACAGACTAGCCAAAGTCAATTTACCTTTTGAATTGTCCCATAACTGTAAGCAAGACGTTTACAAAGTTACCTGATACCCATTACATAGATTATCAACAATCAGAATAACTAGATTTCCAATTACGTTGAAAACATTTTTCTAAAACGAAATAAAAAGAAACCTGTAACAACCAATAAGAAATCTCCATTTGTAGTCAGACTAGAATTTCATACATATTTGTATACTAGCTGTTGCCCGCGACTTCGTCCGCGTGGTTAGAAGATATAAGTTATAATTTATATCTGCCTTCTATCTATCTTGTAGGATTCAGTCAGCGTTTGGAATGTAAGCGCAAAAAATGTGTTTTTTACAACCTCACATTAGAAACCTCAAAAATTGAAGCCTATGTGTTATTCTGATGTATAAGCTATATTGTGGTAAAGTTTCATTCAAATCCATTCAGTAGTTTTTACGTGAAAGAGTAACAAACATCCATAAATCCATATTTACAAACTTTCGCCTTTATAATAGTAGTAGGATTCTCGAACCATCCCCAATATATCCCGAGGCTAGCTCTAAAATATAAATGTTGTATAAATTGAAGCAATATACAAATCCTTTGCTGAATATATTTCAGTAATATTGCTGAGTAAACTCCGGCCGATCAAATATTTGAATCAATTTGAATGATATTACTGTCAGCTATTTGCCAAACTATCCTATGGCAATCATTTATAATACGGTAGGTACTGGGCTTTAGTCACATAGTTTCAGAGGAATTAATAATCTAATTTAGTTTAAAGGTTCAAAGGCAGTAAGTATGGTTCTTAACTTTGTCTTTCCTGTACAAAAAGCTAAAAAAATATCACACTGATATACACAAATGCACTATTCAATGACGAGTCCATATTCTTGGTTATATAGCAAGACATAGTATAATGCAATTATTGTATAAAACACAATCCTGAATTAAGAATGGCTTAATCAGCCACTTCTGCATTAAGGCATTAATTTAATTCTATCTTTTGAAATGTGAACCAATGAAATATGATGATATTTTGTTTTCCTTTAATATAAACCCAAATCTTTAATTCAGAAAGTGTGAAAGGCCAACTTTTTCTACAACATTATCATGGAAAATACTGAACATTTTCTTAACACCTGTCTATTTCAAATACAAATTGGTTTTATGAAACGCTGTAACCCAATAATATAGATGTTTCATTCGACACTGTCGTAGGTGTTTCACTCAATCTATATTCTTGGGAATAGTGAAATAACGAAACATCAAAGATGAATTCTTTAGGCTAGACATGTTGACGATATTATGTAGTGACTATATTAAATTCGTTTCTAGACTGTTCAAGTAATAACATTTGTTTTATTGCGTAACAACATTTTTGCGACGAAAGTAACTTAATATTATCGTGTCTCAAATACTTATATTCCATTAACTGCGTGGGTTGTACATTTGAATATTCATAATGTTAACTACCCATAGTAAACTAATCTGTAAAATTTATAATTGTTAGTTAATTCTACCTAAGCGACAAGTTTATGTGATACTAGCTGTTGCCGGCGGGCCCGCCTGCTACGAATCGAAAACGATCCCACAGGAACATAAAAACGGGATAAATCTTATGTGTTAATCTTGGTTAGTTTATAACTATCTGTGTACCAAGTTTCGTCTTAATAAGTTTCGTGGTTTTTGCTTAAGGAGCAACAAACATCAATATGCAATAATTTTCTTTCACAATAAAAGTAGGATATTTAGGATTTTTATCAAAAATAAAATATTATAAGTATTTAAGAACTATTGATACTACACTTAAGTGCCCTTAGAGATAAGCTACCGTGTTGATTATAGTTTATTCTTCTAAGAAGATGCTTGCCAGAGAAAAGCATAATTTCGGTCGATCATAATATATCTTCCACTAAGGTAGACAATTATAAAAGCTGGGTTTGGAGCCCATGAACAAGAAAAAGAACAACCATTATTCATGCAGTAAGACCGAGCGTATACTTCAATATTTCAATGGACTGTTATCACAACTTCTGCACCTCTATAATATTTAAAGCAACATTAACCAGACGTTTTTCTATTAATACACTGCCGTACAATAGGTGCTTTCTAAGCAGAACGATTGCCAATGAGGAAAGAGATGACGTACTACATGCACATAGCCCTATCTCCCTTCTACAAACAGTCCTAATAAGCTTTATTAAGGGCATAGGGCTAAGGCCAATCCAACTGATCCTCATTTATAATGAACTAGCTTTTCGCCGCGGCTTCGCCCGCGTCGAGTCGGTTATATCGCGTTTCCAAGAGAACTCTTCAAAAGTCCGGGATAAAAACTATACTATGTTCTTTCTCAAGGTCAACTCTATCTTGTACCAAATTTCATTTAAAATTAGTTCAGTGGTTCAGACGTGAAAGGGTAACCGACAGACAGAGTTACTTTCGCATTTATAATATTAGTAGGGATGTAGTCACTTAGGTAAATAACATTAGTGAATTGTAACAATTATTTCTGTACACACATGTGAGCTCTGTCAACATTGTACCGTGTAATACCGTGTAGCTTTATTACTTGAGCTAATATTAACTGGTAGCATTGTTGGTCTCTATTTATATTGTCATCAATCATCTTATGATATGATGTTGTGACACGCACATACACAGATACACTATTATTGTGTTTTATGTCATAATGAATCAGACATTGAAAGAAGAACGATTTCGTTTTAAAAATATCATTTGTGAACTGTGATCTGAGGTCCAAAATAAGTATTAATTAAACATCTAAATAACTTCACATTGCTGATTTTTTAAGCGTTAATTATTTATTTTTTTTGTTTAAGCTCCATACAAACATAACTTTCTTATTTGAATACTTTACAATATAGCTGGCGTTGCTTACATCTAAGGTCCGATTTTGCAAGCATCAGTAAACTTCTATCTGAAGAATAAATATGGCCGTTAGACATATTTTCTATACAAAAGCTGTCAAAAAGTCAAACATATTCCCCAGATAACTTTTATTACGTTTAACGTATATAGCCTTATTATCTAGTCTTCAAGTAAATATTCCAGTCACTTACAAGTGGTAAAATACACCATTACTACACTTACATGATATAGTTTAAATATTAACGTGAAGGTAAAAGGAGGTCTCATTATATGATATTAAAATAATGACCTAGTAACAGTGTAGGTGTTGTCCAGTAGTTATCACAGGCTTAGTGTGAGCCTTTGTAGACAATGTGTTAAGACCTCATTACACAGAGTAACTTGAATGAGCTGTTTATAAAGTTAAGTGTAGTTCTTGAAATAAAATTATTTTTTATAACAAAACTTTTTCTACTCATTTGTTTATAACAAAATGTTACGGCCTTTATTAGGTATAAAATGAAAGGCGCGCTACACAAACAGAAGTAGTTCCTCCCTGTTATTATGGAAGCCAAGAATACAACAAATAATGGTCATCAATTTACATAAGCCTTACATGAGGAGGCTGCCCCTGTTATCTGATGAATGTTTGATGCCAGGCTTCGCCCATCGACCGCCACAGCCTATTTTTAGTCATCGACCGGTCTATACCTACGTGAAAATTTCAGGGCGCGCCCATTGGCTGAGGGAAAATGACGTCACACTTCCCGACCGACCAATGGCAGCGCCGCGTTTTGCGCATGGCCCGAAAGCCTTTTCTGTTCACTGCCGAGATCCGGCAGTCCGGGCGAGGTGTTCCCAGGTGTGCAAGTACCCGCCAACACAAAACAAAGGTCAATATCATTTTATTTTATCTAAAACGCCATATTGTATCATATTTAATCGTTATTATAATAACATATTTAATCTGTGATTTTTAGAATTTTTCAACATTTTCGTTGTGTGTGTTAATTTTAAAAATAGAACGATATTCGTTTCGAAATAACGGTCGTATCGATTTTGAATTGGGAACAGATATTTTAGTGTGCATTGAAATTATGTGGTAGTGTGTGTGCGTGTAATTGTGTGGTAAAAATGTTTGTTGGTGTGTGTTACATAACGTTACGTAATGAGCGCCTGGCGTTGTCTGTGTGGGTGATGTATGCATGAGTGGGTTTTTGGAGGTCGCGGTTTTTGGAAATAATATAATGATATTAGGGGTTATAGTTATTAGTTATTTTTAACATTCAGAACTGGATATATTTAGTTATTAAAGCTCACGGGGTACAAAGATAACCGAAAAAGCATTATATAGGCTTTAGGATCAGAATACGCATTTCAGAAATTAATTTATTGGTTTGAAACCACATTGTATGTTCTAAATCATTACTTATTTTACCAGATTTGCATTGCCTTCATATGATGTCTATTAATAGCCCGACGGCATTAGGCGGTCGCGGGGTTAAGGCAACTTCGATATTAGAACCTCGTTAAATAGTAGTCTACTTGTAAAAGAAATATCTTTGTACTAGTAATGTGTTGGGTAAAGACAATATGTGTTTAGACATTCCCAACTCAATAACTATTAACAAAAACTAAATCACGAATGTGTCCGTCCATTAAAAACGTAACCTCGTAGCGCTACAATAACCGCTACGTACGGCGTAGCGCGCCGTAGCCGTCGGCTACGGAACTTAAGGGGCAGTTTGTTGTATAAACATGTTACAATAGGCTGAAATACTATGGATATTAAATAGTGTCACTAATAAATTGTCTGAAACTTGTACTGAAAAGTCAGTTTTCTACATTTTTCCTTATGTTGTATGAACAGTTTGAAAGGTTTTTAATAAACATTTTAATGTAAGACACTTTAATTTCTGTGCAGCAATTACAAATAGTTACGGCGGTTTATATTCAAAGCTAGCGAGGAATGTACAAAGCTTATTAATGGAGCAATTACACTTCAAACCTAGCATAACCTACATTTCTCTTTAACTTTACGTTTCTTAAGAGTTTAATGTAAATAGCTATGGGTTTCGTTTCTTTTATTGTAAAGCTTAGTTATTAAGCCTTTAGAAAAATGGTACGTTATTTCATTGGGATATAATAATTGATTTTGGGATTATAAGATGTAAGACGTGTTAAGACGTAGACGTAGTGTAAGGGCAAAATATAAGTTGTCTTCCCGTGTGTCAAATAACTCAATTATATGTTAATTAGACCTGCTGTAGACTGATGCTAAACATCAAAAGGGGAATGAAAATAATGTGGTCCCGAAACAATAGCATAATGTATAATTCACAAAAGTTAGGTTTGCATTCACAAAGGGCGCGGAAGTCGTAAACCCCGTCTGTTTCCGGCCACAAGATGGCGGCCGGATGTGGTTGGAGTGGCAGCTTCCGGTGGTGCTTGCCGCGGAGCCTCTCCACTTCACATGAGGGACATGTTACTTTTTGACGACGACTTATTACTTGGGGTCATATTATTTGAAACGAATCTCATACATAAATTAGCTTTGAAAATAACAATTTATTTAACAGATACACAGATACAGGTTAGGAAAAAATACAGAAAGTACAAGTTATTTGACGTTAGGATCTTTTAATTTTTGTCTGTAATGATGCATAGGATCACGATAGGTATGTTGCTAGGATAGGGGAGTATTAACAGGTATTGAATATTGGTCATACGCCTTGATGAATGGATGCGATGTAGTTTTGTAAGACTTTGATGACTATCTTTGATTGTCTGCTGAAGCAATGGGGAATAAGTATTATGTTTTCTGTGGTAAGTAGGTAAACAGAGTCTTGTCTATATCTACAGTGAAGTTGACCGTATGTTTGTATTGTTGCAGGGCACACGCTGGCGCACCATGGTGAACGAGCCCACAACCAATACATATCAAATAAACGCACTGACTTACACCTAGATATACACTAAGTTATCGCGATATTCAAACTAAAGCAATCTCATTTTAGAACAAACTTTTTCGATATCGAATATTTGATCTTCAGTATAAGTAGTGAGGGATAGTTGCGGGATAGTCGAAGGATATTAGCGGGATAGTCGAGGATAGTCGAGGGATAGTTATTCTGTGGAGGGGATAGTAAGTGTCGACCGTGGAGGCGGAGACGGGCGCGCTGCTGACGCGGCTGGGGGGCGCGCTGCGGGGGGCGCCGCCGCCGCGTCGCCCGCGAGGGTCGCCAGCTCCATCCGGGGCTACCTCACGCACAAGGTCGGCTCCTTGCAGCTGCGCGATACAGGTGAGCCACAAACAATGTACCAGCGCCTTATAGAGACC
>NW_020800061.1:0-12500 GCF_003590095.1 Trichoplusia ni
ACCGAAAAAAAAACAGTTTTCTTTTTTAAACGATTTATAGTTAGTTACATTTAGGCCTGATTCGCACGGGAGCTTTTTTAGCGCCCGTTAAAAAAGCGTACCAAATACATTTTCATACGACTATTCCCTTTAGCGCCCAACGCCCAGCGCTCAAAATGCAACACTACTCGACATAAAAGCGTCGCGTTTTAAAAGCACGGACGTATGAACAAGTACTTGGAAATGCATTTGCTCTATTTGAACGCTTTTTTAATGCGCGTTAAAAAGCTCCCATGCGAATCTGGCCTTCTGTGTATATTTCCTTAAGTGATCAATATATTGGTACAGGTAGTATTAGTAAATGCCCAACACACATTATGCACGGGACATTGATAATGTTGACTTCTTTGTGTTTTATATTAAAAATAATGTTTTACTGCATGTAAATGGCTATGAACGTAATAAATAATTTATTTTATAAGCAATCGCAATCGACTAACCTCTCGCTCTTGTACGTAAAGCGGACTAGTGTCTGGCAAGATTGAAAAACTATTAAAACTGACCGGCTATTGCGGTCACATTTTTCATAGGGCCCCAGGTAAGAAAAATCAAAATTTTGCTTATATTGTACTATTTCGAAAGTATAATTAATGCAAGTTTATGGATGTTTGTCATAAGTGTCCAGCAATGGGTGGCGAGATTTCTTAAGTGACCCAAAGAAATAAAAAGATTGAGCTTTATACTTTAACGAAAGTAAGGTACTTTTTTATACATCTTTAACACCGATTACCTGCCAAAGTAACCACTATTCAAACTATAGTCGCTGGTCGTTCTTACCTGAGAAGGACACAGGTACTATTTTAGCTTTAATAAAATAACGAAGCTTTCTATAGAAAGTGACGGTTGCCCTTGCATTTAAGATAGGACGTCACTGGTATGTTTCGTTTATTGCTTGTGTACTCTCGAACTGTAAACCTGCACGCTGGCCCCAGTGTGCCACGCATTGACACATTGGGGCAAGCAGGGGCGGTTGCCCCAGCCTGGCTCCAAGGTGCCTAAAAATAAAAATAATCAGATCCATAAGAATGTTACACGAAATAATTTTTAGAACACACCGTCCAAATTCTCCAGATGAAAGTTTGGAAACTGATTATTCCCTGGCTAGACCCGCTATTATGTCATTCGAAGATCGTATCGTGGAGAGTAACTTACATACCATTCTTAGGCATATTCTTTGGTAACATTGCACCCATGTAATATGTTGCAAATGACATGTTCCAAGATTTTGAAAACAAAACAAAAACAGAAGAAAATTTTATAAATGAAATGATGCCTTCCCAAGCTGGGCTGAAACGTGGTATAATTAATGGGAAGAAGAAAATACGGAAGAAGGAGATGGAAGTGGCGGATAAAATCAAGATTTCAGAAATGCAATTTCATGCCAGTGTAAAAACTGTGCTCGCTATTTTTCTTGCCCAGCCAATACGACCTGTACAATAGAGCGATCATTCAGCACATTACGGCAGGTCAAAACGTGGCATACCTCAACCATGAGCAAAAGTCACCTTAGCTTCCTGTGTATGCTAAGTGTGCACGGAAGGAGAGCAAGAAGTGCGGAATAGATTCAACCAGAACCCACGCCGGCTTCTCTTGAAGTAATATTACATGAGCCCAAACGGCCCAAGTTACAAAAAAAAATACCGAGGTAGGGGGAATAGGTTCACTGCTGCTCCACCCCGAGGCCAAGGCTGGCTTAGCCGATGGCGCCTCTAGCTGAATTGTGGCTCTAGTACAGTGCGTTTTTATAAAGTTTTTAAAATTTTTGCAGAACTTTGGATGCTACACAGATATTGTTACAATTATGACGCTTTGTCGCTATGACGCTGAACTCATATACTTGACGATGTCAAAGTCAATGTTTCGATATGCTTGTCGAAGTTGGGCCATTTGCATAATTTGAAAACTTTCATTGTACTAGTAATATTGATCACTTTTAGAGTTCTTTCATATCTGAATATGTAAAATGTTGAAGCTGAGTGTAAACTAGTCTAGGCACTCAGGTATTTACCAGAGTAGAGCAGCAACGCGATGCCAGTAAGTATTCTATGATATTTTATCGTTACGTTTTATTTTGTCGTAGGTGAATGCTGTTTGACAGTGCAAGGATAAGTAATGGTGATTAAACAAGTGATATGGACACTTATTTCCCAGCTGGTATTTCGGGAAGTGTTTCACCGTGTTATCCTTATTTGATACGTAATGACACAATTTTAAGAGTAGTATAGTTACATTTAGTACTCGTTTACAAAGTTTTCGAGATGTATGTAATTTTAATTATGAATTAATTTAATCGTTCCAGAAAAATAATAATAAATCCGTATAATATTGACATGTTACTTTTTGTACTCGTGGCAAAGTTTTCGAGTTGTATTTATTTTATTTGTGAAATAATTTAATTACCGTAAATTAATAAATCCTTATAAAACAAAAATCATATAATGGAGTAATTATTTTATTAGTTGCAATGTTGCACTATTCCTTCGTATTACATTTCGGAGCAAGTGCAGTTATAATGACAATACCCATACAATCAAACTGTCAACGAGCAGTAAGGCTGGATTACACAGTTGGACAGCTGGACAGTTAAGGTCGCAAGGAGTCGCAACAGTTGAGGCACGTTGCGACGCGACGCGGCGATTTATTATTAGATAGGTTAATGTCCCATTAGCCCTTAATGTCCCATTGTATGACCTTTCTTTCCTCCTCTTTCCCACTTGTTTTTAGATCTGAATTTATGGCACTCGGCCTAGCCTTTTCCCAACTATGTTGGGGTCGGCTTCCAGTCTATCCTGATTCGATACCAAGGGGTATCGTGTTGCTCAGGTAACTGTCTACGTCTATTCAAGGGGCTAGACTGGTTGTCAGACTTTCAAGCTTCTGACCACCTGTAAAGACTGTCAAAGATGTAGTAATAACAGCCGGGGCTTATACAAGATGGAAGGCACGTCATACCGATCCCATGGTCAAGCGTCATCGGAATTTTTCATCGGTCTTTTGATGAGTCGGTTTATTCATGCGGCTTGCACGCGACGCCGCGCGCCGCCTCTGCTTCAGCTCATGATTGAATGTTGAATTGACCATTTTGACGTCACTTTCGATTAGATTTGCGAGAGAGCGATGACCGACTAGTACCTTTACGAATCAGCTGATCGGTAGCAGTTTTAGTGTTTTATTTACAAAGCCTTTTTTCGTGAAAAGGGCTAAATAATGATTTTTGTTATGAAAATATTATTATTGAAATACGTAGGAAAAATTATTTTATGACACTTAAAATTTAAAAAATGCGAAAGCAAAATGCACAATTTTGTGAAAAGACCGATGAAAAATTCCAACGCAGGGAGGCTGGAATCATGTCCAGAACCCCTGGACCATGGAATCTGTATGATGTCCCTTCAACCCTGTATTTTAACGTTCCTTCTGAAACTCTTTATGACAAATTGGTCACCCATCTACGGACCAACCGCGTCAAGCGTAACTTAACCTGTGATCGATTCACTTATGCGGTTATTATCGTGGCTAATATATTAGATTAGCCCAATTGCTATTCATTCATCGGCCATTGTGAATTGCAAAATTGGGGCCCTATTTGTTCAGATTATTAATGAAGATAGTTATTCTGAACTTAAACATTACTTTATTTAAGATCCTAGAATCCATTTTTTTGTTGTGTTCTAAGTTCGGTCGAAATGCGACAGACAAAGGAAGTGCCACTTGTTTTTGGTAGCCGTGCTTGATACTGCGTTACAAAGGCGACCTGGGATTAAGAACGCAGTATCAAGTTCCTGACTCGATCTGCGACCTCAACGCCTAGAATGCGGAGCCCCATGTTTGTAAATCTCATCCAACAACTATCATCCAGTGGCCTTCCCAGCTCCACTTCAGCCTCGTTATTGTGGCACCTACGTCTCGAACTTTGGGTTCGTTTTCGGATATCCACATTATGGACTTGGAGTTTGATGCCCATTAGAGCGCTCTATGGCTCCTTGTGCCACTTTAATCTTATGGACAGCCTCATGTGTAAGCGTCCATGTCTCGGCACCATAGGACCTTGCTAAAAGATAAAAAATCGCCAAGATACTCGTAGTTATCTAAAGTCTCCAGGACTTCATTACCAACTCTAATTGAATTTAAAGAGCTGGAGCTCGTTCACACCGACATCAACTTGGTCTTAGACATAGTCATCCTTAAACCCTGATCTTTTATTGAGCTTTGGAGAATATATCGAATACCTAAGATCGCCTGCAAGCATAAGCTGAGACAAGAATGCACTATTTATCTTAATTCCACGTGAATACCAGTCAAGCATTGTAATGACATCCTCAATGGGACAATGGTTGAAAGCTTGGGTGAAATCGTATAATCCTGTCGCACCCCTCTCGAGTAGAATAGGCCGAATCGTAATGATCTTCCAATTATTGTCCAGTTACATCTCTAAGATTACGGAGTGGAATCTCTAAGTTTACTCATTTATTTTCGGACTTTTAGAAAAAGAAACTAAATCAATCTACCATATTTTTATAAATATAGTATTTTTGCTATCTCTTGGCAGTAGATGTTAGAAAACTCAAATAAATGATAAATAATTAAAAACTTCTGGTTGTATACATTATTTATACTTGAACTGTGTTCCTATTTTTTTTTTAAGAATCCCAGTTTTTTTACGCCATCTCCCCATAGATACTTCTCAGAAGGATTGGGTTAAGTATTATTTTTAATTAATTGTACTGTGTAATTTAAATCTTTCTAATGAAAAGGTGGCAAGGCAGTGACACTGGTAAGTTTGGAATAGAAGCAGCCTCGTGGCAGTCTCACAAGGAGAAGACAGGCAACCCTATATAAAACTGGCTTCTGTTAGCTATATCCCGAATAAATGAAAACTGCAGTGCAACATTAGTAACAGATACCAACAATAATCAAACGCTTAACTAAGCGTAACTTGCAACTGTAGGGTGGATATAGTTGGATTTCTAGAGTAATGTGGTTAGACAGCGTAAGTAATAGAACTGGTTAGAAGAGGAAGCTTGAAAGTAGCACCATTGCAGCAGGGCTACATTTTAAAAAGGGTGAAATAATGAGGCCTGATACAAGCTAAGCAAAGAGAGCACAACCAAAAGGTGTTTGTTCTGAATAAAACATAGTTCTGTGAAAAAGGTATAAAATACTAGCTGTTGCCCGCAACTTCGTCCACGTGGTTAGAATTATCCCCGTGTTTTCCACATTTTCCATTGCATCTTCGCTCCTATTAGTCGCAGCCGTAATGCCTAAAACCTTCCTCGATTAATGATCTATTGAACACAAAAAGATTTTTTTCAATTTGATCCAGAAGTGCCTGAGATTAGCGCGTTCAAACAAACAAACAAACTCTTCAGCTTTAATATATTAGTAAGGTATAGATTAGTACAGATGAGATCACAAATAGAAGGGATGAATGGAAGAAAACAACATGACAGGGAGATGTTGCCTAAATAATACTTTACTTACACTTACTACAGTGTAGCTAGCCGCAAAAGGCAAGCAAAACAGATCCATATTACCAGTAACCTTTTTAAAAAAATTCTTTGTCATTTAAAATAATCACATTTTCTCTAACCTTTTCAACAAATTCAAGCACTTCGTCATTTTCAGACATCCGAAGGAGTAAGTAAGCTAAGAAAATATCAAAATCAAAAGCTTTTTATTCAATATGGCCTATAGACCAGGCACTTTCAAAACGGTAACGTACAATATTGACTCTAGGCGCACGGTTACAAAATGCCATGGAGAAGAACCAGCAAAAGACTCCCTTAATACGTTTTTCCAATTTCTCTTGACAGCAGCTGAATGGCGTTGAGTCCAAATATGAAAAATGTGCTAATATGCACACATGGCTGTGAATCTGTGAAGAGCTGGTCAAATCATCACGATGATGTCCATTAAAGTATATGCGCCTCAGTTTTTAAAACTGTAACTCTTGCGACTCGAATGATATTCCCAGTCATAAAAATGTCGGTAATCTAATTACAGAATTGCTTATTTTAATTATTAAATTAATTTTAATTATGCAACAGTTTACTCACGCTTATTTATCGGGAGTGCCCGATTAGTTTCAGACCCAGTTTTTTCAAGTCGACTCGCGATCACGCGACCGGTTGGGTCCAAAAGTAGTCGGTCAGCCCCGATTAAAATTATTTATAATTATTAAGTACAGAAAATATTAGACTTATGTTAATAAATTGGTCCACAAAACTGTTTTGAACGGATGGACTGTGGACTCCTATTGAGTCTCATATAGTAATGCAAAAATGTTATAAGTATAATATAATCTAAGTATCAGGTTTGTATATATAGATATTTATGAATTTATATTTTTAGTAACTTTTAGTTAGTTAGTTTTTGTTAGTTAATGCGTGAGTAAACCTAGCCTTTGCATCATTTAATCAGTGTTTCGATGGTTACTATAAAAATAAAGGCCCTAAGTAATATATTAAAAAAAAACAGATACTCTTCCTTTACAGAATATTTTGCAATCAAGATTGCACAAAAATTAAAAAAAATACTTTGATGATTCTAATAATTCTACTTAAAAAAAAACTTACAACATAAGGGGACAAATCAACTGGATGTCAAAAAATAACATTGCTATCTTTTTATTTTTTCAAGATTAATTAAACTGTATTTCAAAATTTGAAATCCCATCCTCCTAAGTAAGCTCTGTCAGCTGTTTTGCTTTCAGTTGGTTTCGAAACATTTGTGCAGTGCAAACTCGCCATCTGGCGATTATTAGGTACGTATTTACTGTATTTTTCAGGTTTTGGACAAAAGACACCAGTGGACAGTTCCCAGTTACGGTGACCATCCACCGCCTAGGATTGTGAAGCGTCGCGATTAACACACAGTGTCCTACACAACTTATATTAAGTAGAATGTACTCTTTGCCAAAAAACGACGACTCGATTTCCAGAACAGTTACTCATTCAAGCGCTTTGCCTCACAAAAACAAGATTGCCTACCTTTGTGTACGAATACAATTTTTTTATACAAAAAGAATATACAATATTATACTTAAATGTTTTGAAAGTAAGACTCACCAGTGGAAAAGTTCACTTTCCCATAGACAATTTTATGTATTCTGTGACGAAGAATGTTGAGTTGAGACTCTGTGGTCCAAACAACTGAAGTTCCTAGGTCAACAATGTTGTGACACTGTTCATTACTACTGCAATATAAATCTGATGAAGTCAAAAAAAGGAAAGCTTTATGTAATTGAATTCCGTGATGGTGTGACTGCCATATTATAAGCTTATATTTGAAATAACTTCTACTATTTAGTTACATGATATCGGCCTGTAAGTTTAATGTAAGCATTGGTCTCAAATCTCTCGATCTAAAGTCACAACCAGATGTTCGATGAGTTCTGTTTTTTATATAACAATATCAAAAATAATGTATAACTCGTTATCATCTTTGCAGTCCATGAGCAGCAACAGCGAAGTAAATGGCCATCAGCCGCCTTCATCACAACAATCAGCGCCACCATCGGACCCTCGTTTGAGAAACGGGTCATCCTCGGACCCACAGAGAATATGCCGTGACTATGTTTGGGGTATTTGTGGCAAAGGCACGCAGTGCAAATTTCGTCACGACTTTGATGTGGGGTCAATGAAAAACATATTGAAGTTCTGCCACGATTATCAAAATAGAACTGGATGCGCGCGTCCTGACTGTACCTACTTGCATACCACAAGAGAGGAGGAGAATCTTTTCCTGACTACTGGTCAGATACCTAGAGCGCTAGCCGAGAGACACGCAGCCATGTTTTCTGCACCAATGAACGTGTTTGTGAACGAGTACTTGGGCCAGGCTCCACCTCCCCTCCACCGCCGCCGCAGCCCGCGGCCGCTCCGGTGGTGGCGCCTTCATGTGCGACTGCTGCTCCGCCACCCCCGCACCCTTACGTGACTGCTCAGCCGCCGCCGCCCCCAGCACCTCTGAGGCCTCTGCTAGCGCCTCCGCCACCGCCGCCACCTCCGCCGCCTCCACCGACTATGGCTACTGTGCCTGCGCAAATGACCCCGCCTGTGTTCACAGGTAATTATTGCTTATAATATATGAATAAGTTGTGATGACCTCAATAGCGATAAGGAACTGACTCAGATTTCATACAGGATACTTTATTGTTTTTTGGAAAAATGTGCCGAGTAATGAGAGCATACCGAGTTTTACTCGGCTTAATTTTTTCAACCAAGTCCTCAGCCAACTACCTCAGTTCTATCAAATACCCGTTTTGCAGATGTAAAAAAGCGCACATGTATGTACAATGTACAACTTTGCTTAACCTTAAATGTACTACACATTCTTTATAATAATATTTATATATACTTAATGTAAACATATTGCTTTTTTAAGCAAAGTTTACACTCCACTCAAACTAAGTAAGTTGGCTGAGAGCATACTCAGAATATCTGCTGAGTATGCTGAGTACCGAGTATCATCCAAGTACTCGACCAATCTATTTGAAGAGCATTAGTGCATATTTTGTATGTTTTTGTGGAAACCCCTGATGGAATGTCTTTTAGGGAGCTTATGTAAACTATGTGTATACACTAACTTTGATATATGTTACATTACTTATTTTTTGTTTCAGCTCCTGCTCCATTCAACAGTCCTGCTATGTATGCTGCTACTCAACAGTCACCACCTCTACCCATGTAAGTTGTTTTATTTACACTAGAAGAGATAAAAACTAAAATACATAATGAAAATATACAATTAAACCTTCAGTGGCTAAATCAAATTAAAACCGTGAGAGTAAAAATGTTAGAAATAAAAATGTCTGATTCTTGTATTTACGAACTCCGTTTCGTATTTTATCTTCAACAAAATGATTGATTTAACTTTACAGGTTTGATGCCAGCAGGCCTCCTCCACAAATGTCAACAGTTGCACCTAAAACTAAAAAAACTGTTGTGGTAAAACGTCCGGCTGAATGTTCTGAGGGTAATTATCACAATTTCTTTTTATGATATTAATTTGGCGTCGAAAGGGTACAAATGAAGAATTAAAATCCAAACAATGCTCAGCGAAAATCAGTTGCATAGAATAAGCAATGTTAGCATGCGCGAATACTGTGGAATAAGACTAATTGGATTGACTGACACATGGTGTTGTTTATAAGTGGTCCCATAAACCTAGATCTATAGTGATTTAGGTTTAGGTTTTTACAAAAGCTGATTAGTTTTTTATTTTATTGTTACAAACCACATTTATTTCAATAGTTTTGTTTGTAGGTTGTTCTTCTTAAAGTTTATCTGTCAAATACAGATGTGATTGATGTTATTAAAGTTACCTATCTCTTTCTCAGGCTCTGGAATATCTGTGTAGAAAATTTCATTACATTCGGATCAGTAGGTTTTCGAGAAAGCAGAGACCGACTTTTTTCAAATTACTTGATTTGCTCAGTCACACCAGGTACTTTGCGAGTTCATAATTAATCAGACCTAGCAAAACATACTAACTGGCATGACAAATTGATAAAACTTTGTGGAGAGTTACAAATATAAATGCTTAATAAAAACATATATAAAACCTTACTTAAACTATTTTATGTTTTTTAAATATTAGTTTAATCAATATTTATAGGTCGTCTTAAGCATACACTGCAGTATCTCTAATTAATGAGGTCTCAAAATATTGTGGTGTTACTGGGACCACTTATTAAACATTCCATTGCTTGAGTACTATAGTTTTAATAAAGCATTATATTCATGCATCAAAAAATATATATTAATGGCACTTATTAACGAACATTCTTAATTTTAAATGGGTTTAATATAGGAAATGATTGAATGGTTCGAAACCACCTGTTAAAACATACATCTAACTAACTGCTGTGAAATCAGATATATTTGTTCAATTTTGACTTTGTTTAACATGCCACTGATGTGATGTGATCTATATCCATTCTGGGTTACAAGAGTAAATTTTTATGTAATAGGGGCAAGCCTATTGCTATTTGCCATTGCATAGTACCTTCTTTGATAGAAACCATTGAACTAATCATGGGTTAATGGACTTGATAACAACTTTTATTAAGAGTCTATTTTAAAAGTAATGGCATAATTTATAATAAAGCGAATATTTGAACGTAATTTATTAAAAGGATGACAAAACAACACATCATCAGTCAAAAATAAATTGAGTTACCAAATAAAATGTAATATTTGTTTACTTGTGCATTTTCTGATCTGAAACACGAAATGAAATACTACTTTTTCCTGTTTCATGAACTAAATATGGTTTTAAATTATGTTCAAATATCCACTTTGAATAAGTGCTGCCTGAGTTATGTCTTATGTATTGTGCTCGTTTTGATACAAGTTAGAATAGCTAATGTTATTTGCTTGGCGCTTATTGACTTTGTTCTCAGCCGGGCCAAGCAAAGCGAGAAAACTGGAGAGCTCCAAACTTGAAAGACTCTGCGAAAGCTGTGTCCAGCGGGAACTCAGGTTTGACACGAAAAGATTCATCACTATATTTGTACGCATGAAATTCCTATCGATAAAAATATTCGAGTCTTAATATGAGAAGTAAAAGAGAATGGTCATGAATCGGCGAGTGTTTTAAGCGAAGTGCGTTCTGACACCGATAGCAATAAAAGAGCTGTTAATCTGTCAATCCTTCCGGTGTCCGGGCCTGGTGAGATTTCCCGTGTTGAGTCAAATTAAGCCGCAGGCTCCACTCCTGGTGGTGCCCTTCCGTCAATTCCTTTAAGTTTCAGCTTTGCAACCATACTCCCCCCGGAGTCCAAAATCTTTGGTTTCCCGGAAGCTGCCCGCCGAGCCATTGTAGTAACGTCGGCGGATCGCTAGATGACATATTTACGGTTAGAACTAGGGCGGTATCTAATCGCCTTCGAACCTCTAACTTTCGTTCTTGATTGATGAAAACACCTTTGGCAAATGCTTTCGCTGATGTTCGTCTTGCGACGATCCAAGAATTTCACCTCTAACGTCGCAATACGAATGCCCCCAGTTATCCCTATTAATCATTACCTCGGAGTTCTGAAAACCAACAAAATAGAACCGAGATCATATTCTATTATTCCATGCACGAAATATTCAAGCAGCATTTTGAGCCCGCTTTGAGCACTCTAATTTGTTCAAAGTAAAATTGTCGGCCCACCTCGACACTCACCGAAGAGCACCGCGATAGGATTTTGATATTGAACCGGCGTATTACCGCCGGCTCACCGACGATATGCTCCGCAGACGTGTCAGTATCACCGCGGATGCGGTGCACCGACAGCGCGGCGCACAAATGCAACTACGAGCTTTTTAACCGCAACAATTTTAGTATACGCTATTGGAGCTGGAATTACCGCGGCTGCTGGCACCAGACTTGCCCTCCAATTGTTCCTCGTTAAAATATTTAAAGTGTACTCATTCCGATTACGAGGCCTCGTAAGAGTCCCGTATCGTTATTTTTCGTCACTACCTCCCCGTGCCGGGAGTGGGTAATTTGCGCGCCTGCTGCCTTCCTTGGATGTGGTAGCCGTTTCTCAGGCTCCCTCTCCGGAATCGAACCCTGATTCCCCGTTACCCGTGACAACCATGGTAGTCGCAGAAACTACCATCGAAAGTTGATAAGGCAGACATTTGAAAGATGCGTCGCCGGTACTGGACCATGCGATCGGCAAAAGTTATCCAGATTCATCAAAATTAACGACTTCAGACACATGGCCATCCGTCGATTGGTTTTGATCTAATAAAAGCACTCATCCCATCACTGGTCAGAGTTCTGATTGCATGTATTAGCTCTAGAATTACCACAGTTATCCAAGTAACTGAGTAAGATCTAAGGAACCAAAACTGATATATTGAGCCATTCGCGGTATCGCCTTAATACGGCTTGCACTGAGACATGCATGGCTTAATCTTTGAGACAAGCATATAACTACTGGCAGGATCAACCAGGGAGCTTCATTCATATGAAAGACGTTCTCGTTCGTTTCGATTTTCGATTGCGGTGGTACACACGTATACCGTCCTCTCTCTATATCGATACTTACGAGAAATCCTCATTCCCGCGCGTCGACGGATTAACGCAGACGCTTGTACGGGCGAGCTCGTATAATAATTGAGACGAATATTGTTTTCGACGACGACGACGACGACTACGACGACGCCTATAAGGGTACAATATAATGAAAAAACCCCGATGGTGAACGTTCGTATCGAGACACGATTTCATTCACTTTAATAATAATCTCGGTTAACATAATAAAATACGTCAAACAACGATTTAATTGCCCGGATTGTACAGAGTCCGTATTCACTATATTCATTGTTTAGTTTATATATGTAATCATATAATAATGCGTATATAGAACAATACTATTTACACAAAAATAAATAATCGTGATTGAACTCGCGAAAGATTCACATTAGCGTATCCGTGCGCGTTTGAATCGATCACGTCACGAT
>NW_020800061.1:20000-22500 GCF_003590095.1 Trichoplusia ni
TTTACGGTTAGAACTAGGGCGGTATCTAATCGCCTTCGAACCTCTAACTTTCGTTCTTGATTGATGAAAACACCTTTGGCAAATGCTTTCGCTGATGTTCGTCTTGCGACGATCCAAGAATTTCACCTCTAACGTCGCAATACGAATGCCCCCAGTTATCCCTATTAATCATTACCTCGGAGTTCTGAAAACCAACAAAATAGAACCGAGATCATATTCTATTATTCCATGCACGAAATATTCAAGCAGCATTTTGAGCCCGCTTTGAGCACTCTAATTTGTTCAAAGTAAAATTGTCGGCCCACCTCGACACTCACCGAAGAGCACCGCGATAGGATTTTGATATTGAACCGGCGTATTACCGCCGGCTCACCGACGATATGCTCCGCAGACGTGTCAGTATCACCGCGGATGCGGTGCACCGACAGCGCGGCGCACAAATGCAACTACGAGCTTTTTAACCGCAACAATTTTAGTATACGCTATTGGAGCTGGAATTACCGCGGCTGCTGGCACCAGACTTGCCCTCCAATTGTTCCTCGTTAAAATATTTAAAGTGTACTCATTCCGATTACGAGGCCTCGTAAGAGTCCCGTATCGTTATTTTTCGTCACTACCTCCCCGTGCCGGGAGTGGGTAATTTGCGCGCCTGCTGCCTTCCTTGGATGTGGTAGCCGTTTCTCAGGCTCCCTCTCCGGAATCGAACCCTGATTCCCCGTTACCCGTGACAACCATGGTAGTCGCAGAAACTACCATCGAAAGTTGATAAGGCAGACATTTGAAAGATGCGTCGCCGGTACTGGACCATGCGATCGGCAAAAGTTATCCAGATTCATCAAAATTAACGACTTCAGACACATGGCCATCCGTCGATTGGTTTTGATCTAATAAAAGCACTCATCCCATCACTGGTCAGAGTTCTGATTGCATGTATTAGCTCTAGAATTACCACAGTTATCCAAGTAACTGAGTAAGATCTAAGGAACCAAAACTGATATATTGAGCCATTCGCGGTATCGCCTTAATACGGCTTGCACTGAGACATGCATGGCTTAATCTTTGAGACAAGCATATAACTACTGGCAGGATCAACCAGGGAGCTTCATTCATATGAAAGACGTTCTCGTTCGTTTCGATTTTCGATTGCGGTGGTACACACGTATACCGTCCTCTCTCTATATCGATACTTACGAGAAATCCTCATTCCCGCGCGTCGACGGATTAACGCAGACGCTTGTACGGGCGAGCTCGTATAATAATTGAGACGAATATTGTTTTCGACGACGACGACGACGACTACGACGACGCCTATAAGGGTACAATATAATGAAAAAACCCCGATGGTGAACGTTCGTATCGAGACACGATTTCATTCACTTTAATAATAATCTCGGTTAACATAATAAAATACGTCAAACAACGATTTAATTGCCCGGATTGTACAGAGTCCGTATTCACTATATTCATTGTTTAGTTTATATATGTAATCATATAATAATGCGTATATAGAACAATACTATTTACACAAAAATAAATAATCGTGATTGAACTCGCGAAAGATTCACATTAGCGTATCCGTGCGCGTTTGAATCGATCACGTCACGATTAAAGTCATATTTTATAACATTTGAACCGTTAACGAATCGTAACGTTGTTACGAACCGACGGTCCACACAGTTGAAGTTACACAAACGCACAACACACACAGTACTACACACTTACATACTAATATATATATATACACTTATATATATATATATAATAATATGTATGTGTGTTGATCATCTTCATAATAATATTACTACATGTGTGTGTCGTCCATTTTTCGTTCGTAGACGACATTCAGCGACTTAACGTGAAACACACTAACATAATAATGTTCGCGTGTCAACGTTAAGTCGCTGAAAGCTGCGCACGCGCACGCGCACAACATCATACGTGCGCGCATCTGCGCGCGCCGCATGACATTGTTGCAAACTTAAACGTATATAGTATCGGAGGAGAAATACGTTATACGATGAGATATCCACGTACCAAGCGACCGAGTGAACTGAAAAGTTTCGAGATCAGCAGATCAGGGATCGTCGGTGGTGTCATTCAAACACTACCTACCCTCGAGGTGAGTGAAAGCCGACAGTGGAGACCTAGCCCCCGCCCCTACCCTCCCCCCTCCGCTCCTCCCCCACCCACCCAGATATTGGTATTGAATATGTTGAGAGGGTGGCCTCCATCAACCTGAAGAACTAACATCGACCACCACAAAAGAACCTGAGGCGCTGCAGAGCGGGGGTGTGTGGCCGGGGGGGGGGGGGGGGTGCCTGGGTGTTTGTCTAGGTTCAACGACTTGGTGAGTGTTTGAGTCTTCATTGGTGTGGTGTGACACAGACGCCTATGAAGGCAGGAACGCAAGCACCCCCCCCCCCCCCGCGCGAGCGCGCGTGCCTGCTGGGTTTCTGGTTACTACTACTACTACTACTACTACTACTAGTTAGTAGGTACT
>NW_020800061.1:27500-30000 GCF_003590095.1 Trichoplusia ni
GCGTCAGACACGTCGTTCGACAAATGTCCTATCTATCGTATAGAGCGTTATTTTTGAACGGACCGTCGGTAACAACGTTCAACCCGAAAGAGCGAAGCGTAAACAGCGACGACACTTATCAAGCGAAACGGACCGACGGATGGCCGTCAAATGCGCTTCTGGATCGTATCGTATAGGGATACGAGATCATAATGCGCAATGTGGCATGTTTACTTTATACAGCCGGCCCTCAGACAGGAGTGGTCCTGGATGTGTCTCCACGGACCGCAATGTGCGTTCGAAATGTCGATGTTCAAATGTGTCCTGCAGTTCACACTATGACGCGCAGTTAACTGCGTTCTTCATCGACCCGCGAGCCAAGTGATCCACCGTCCAGGGTAATAGTTTTACAAAATTATTACCCATGTTACGATAAATAAAGAATTTTTTTTTTTTTAATATATCTAAAAAAAAAAAAAAAAAAACATTTACCCCCGTCGCGGAACACCGCGTAATCTGCAACGAGAGAGAGTGAACGTTAACGAACGCGTATCCACCTAAAGCTTATATGTTTCTCACGGTTTGCGGATTTTATGTTAAACCGTATCGTAACGAAGCATAAAACTCTCGATTGTACGCGACGCGAGACGAACGACCGGCGCGCCCGGACAGTTAAGCCATGGAACGCCTGTCGGTTCGGTCTCTTTTTAAAAGTTCATCGATACGATTGGATAAAAGTGTCGACGAACGTTTTAAGTATTTGGAGAACATTAATGTGACATCGTTTCGCGTACGCAGTGCACGTTAAAACGGTACATCGTTAATGATCCTTCCGCAGGTTCCCCTACGGAAACCTTGTTACGACTTTTACTTCCTCTAAATGATCAAGTTTGGTCAACTTCCCAGCAACGCCGACGGCCGTGAAGCCACCGCGTGTCGGTCCGAAGACCTCACTAAATCATTCAATCGGTAGTAGCGACGGGCGGTGTGTACAAAGGGCAGGGACGTAATCAACGCGAGCTTATGACTCGCGCTTACTAGGAATTCCTCGTTTATGGGGGATAATTGCAAACCCCAATCCCCAGCACGAAGGAGTTTCAGCGGGTTGCCCGGGCCTCTAGGCCAGGGAGAACATGCTGATTCCTTCAGTGTAGCGCGCGTGCGGCCCAGGACATCTAAGGGCATCACAGACCTGTTATTGCTCAATCTCGTGCGGCTCGAAGCCGCCGGTCCCTCTAAGAAGAATTTTAATACGTCGCCAGTGAGTTGCGTGACGCGTAGCCACGCACACCTAAATGACGACGCCTATTTAGCAGGCTAGAGTCTCGTTCGTTACCGGAATTAACCAGACAAATCGCTCCACCAACTAAGAACGGCCATGCACCACCACCCACCGAATCAAGAAAGAGCTGTTAATCTGTCAATCCTTCCGGTGTCCGGGCCTGGTGAGATTTCCCGTGTTGAGTCAAATTAAGCCGCAGGCTCCACTCCTGGTGGTGCCCTTCCGTCAATTCCTTTAAGTTTCAGCTTTGCAACCATACTCCCCCCGGAGTCCAAAATCTTTGGTTTCCCGGAAGCTGCCCGCCGAGCCATTGTAGTAACGTCGGCGGATCGCTAGATGACATATTTACGGTTAGAACTAGGGCGGTATCTAATCGCCTTCGAACCTCTAACTTTCGTTCTTGATTGATGAAAACACCTTTGGCAAATGCTTTCGCTGATGTTCGTCTTGCGACGATCCAAGAATTTCACCTCTAACGTCGCAATACGAATGCCCCCAGTTATCCCTATTAATCATTACCTCGGAGTTCTGAAAACCAACAAAATAGAACCGAGATCATATTCTATTATTCCATGCACGAAATATTCAAGCAGCATTTTGAGCCCGCTTTGAGCACTCTAATTTGTTCAAAGTAAAATTGTCGGCCCACCTCGACACTCACCGAAGAGCACCGCGATAGGATTTTGATATTGAACCGGCGTATTACCGCCGGCTCACCGACGATATGCTCCGCAGACGTGTCAGTATCACCGCGGATGCGGTGCACCGACAGCGCGGCGCACAAATGCAACTACGAGCTTTTTAACCGCAACAATTTTAGTATACGCTATTGGAGCTGGAATTACCGCGGCTGCTGGCACCAGACTTGCCCTCCAATTGTTCCTCGTTAAAATATTTAAAGTGTACTCATTCCGATTACGAGGCCTCGTAAGAGTCCCGTATCGTTATTTTTCGTCACTACCTCCCCGTGCCGGGAGTGGGTAATTTGCGCGCCTGCTGCCTTCCTTGGATGTGGTAGCCGTTTCTCAGGCTCCCTCTCCGGAATCGAACCCTGATTCCCCGTTACCCGTGACAACCATGGTAGTCGCAGAAACTACCATCGAAAGTTGATAAGGCAGACATTTGAAAGATGCGTCGCCGGTACTGGACCATGCGATCGGCAAAAGTTATCCAGATTCATCAAAATTAACGACTTCAGACACATGGCCATCCGTCGATTGGTTTTGATCTAATAAAAGC
>NW_020800061.1:37500-41492 GCF_003590095.1 Trichoplusia ni
CGGCCGTGAAGCCACCGCGTGTCGGTCCGAAGACCTCACTAAATCATTCAATCGGTAGTAGCGACGGGCGGTGTGTACAAAGGGCAGGGACGTAATCAACGCGAGCTTATGACTCGCGCTTACTAGGAATTCCTCGTTTATGGGGGATAATTGCAAACCCCAATCCCCAGCACGAAGGAGTTTCAGCGGGTTGCCCGGGCCTCTAGGCCAGGGAGAACATGCTGATTCCTTCAGTGTAGCGCGCGTGCGGCCCAGGACATCTAAGGGCATCACAGACCTGTTATTGCTCAATCTCGTGCGGCTCGAAGCCGCCGGTCCCTCTAAGAAGAATTTTAATACGTCGCCAGTGAGTTGCGTGACGCGTAGCCACGCACACCTAAATGACGACGCCTATTTAGCAGGCTAGAGTCTCGTTCGTTACCGGAATTAACCAGACAAATCGCTCCACCAACTAAGAACGGCCATGCACCACCACCCACCGAATCAAGAAAGAGCTGTTAATCTGTCAATCCTTCCGGTGTCCGGGCCTGGTGAGATTTCCCGTGTTGAGTCAAATTAAGCCGCAGGCTCCACTCCTGGTGGTGCCCTTCCGTCAATTCCTTTAAGTTTCAGCTTTGCAACCATACTCCCCCCGGAGTCCAAAATCTTTGGTTTCCCGGAAGCTGCCCGCCGAGCCATTGTAGTAACGTCGGCGGATCGCTAGATGACATATTTACGGTTAGAACTAGGGCGGTATCTAATCGCCTTCGAACCTCTAACTTTCGTTCTTGATTGATGAAAACACCTTTGGCAAATGCTTTCGCTGATGTTCGTCTTGCGACGATCCAAGAATTTCACCTCTAACGTCGCAATACGAATGCCCCCAGTTATCCCTATTAATCATTACCTCGGAGTTCTGAAAACCAACAAAATAGAACCGAGATCATATTCTATTATTCCATGCACGAAATATTCAAGCAGCATTTTGAGCCCGCTTTGAGCACTCTAATTTGTTCAAAGTAAAATTGTCGGCCCACCTCGACACTCACCGAAGAGCACCGCGATAGGATTTTGATATTGAACCGGCGTATTACCGCCGGCTCACCGACGATATGCTCCGCAGACGTGTCAGTATCACCGCGGATGCGGTGCACCGACAGCGCGGCGCACAAATGCAACTACGAGCTTTTTAACCGCAACAATTTTAGTATACGCTATTGGAGCTGGAATTACCGCGGCTGCTGGCACCAGACTTGCCCTCCAATTGTTCCTCGTTAAAATATTTAAAGTGTACTCATTCCGATTACGAGGCCTCGTAAGAGTCCCGTATCGTTATTTTTCGTCACTACCTCCCCGTGCCGGGAGTGGGTAATTTGCGCGCCTGCTGCCTTCCTTGGATGTGGTAGCCGTTTCTCAGGCTCCCTCTCCGGAATCGAACCCTGATTCCCCGTTACCCGTGACAACCATGGTAGTCGCAGAAACTACCATCGAAAGTTGATAAGGCAGACATTTGAAAGATGCGTCGCCGGTACTGGACCATGCGATCGGCAAAAGTTATCCAGATTCATCAAAATTAACGACTTCAGACACATGGCCATCCGTCGATTGGTTTTGATCTAATAAAAGCACTCATCCCATCACTGGTCAGAGTTCTGATTGCATGTATTAGCTCTAGAATTACCACAGTTATCCAAGTAACTGAGTAAGATCTAAGGAACCAAAACTGATATATTGAGCCATTCGCGGTATCGCCTTAATACGGCTTGCACTGAGACATGCATGGCTTAATCTTTGAGACAAGCATATAACTACTGGCAGGATCAACCAGGGAGCTTCATTCATATGAAAGACGTTCTCGTTCGTTTCGATTTTCGATTGCGGTGGTACACACGTATACCGTCCTCTCTCTATATCGATACTTACGAGAAATCCTCATTCCCGCGCGTCGACGGATTAACGCAGACGCTTGTACGGGCGAGCTCGTATAATAATTGAGACGAATATTGTTTTCGACGACGACGACGACGACTACGACGACGCCTATAAGGGTACAATATAATGAAAAAACCCCGATGGTGAACGTTCGTATCGAGACACGATTTCATTCACTTTAATAATAATCTCGGTTAACATAATAAAATACGTCAAACAACGATTTAATTGCCCGGATTGTACAGAGTCCGTATTCACTATATTCATTGTTTAGTTTATATATGTAATCATATAATAATGCGTATATAGAACAATACTATTTACACAAAAATAAATAATCGTGATTGAACTCGCGAAAGATTCACATTAGCGTATCCGTGCGCGTTTGAATCGATCACGTCACGATTAAAGTCATATTTTATAACATTTGAACCGTTAACGAATCGTAACGTTGTTACGAACCGACGGTCCACACAGTTGAAGTTACACAAACGCACAACACACACAGTACTACACACTTACATACTAATATATATATATACACTTATATATATATATATAATAATATGTATGTGTGTTGATCATCTTCATAATAATATTACTACATGTGTGTGTCGTCCATTTTTCGTTCGTAGACGACATTCAGCGACTTAACGTGAAACACACTAACATAATAATGTTCGCGTGTCAACGTTAAGTCGCTGAAAGCTGCGCACGCGCACGCGCACAACATCATACGTGCGCGCATCTGCGCGCGCCGCATGACATTGTTGCAAACTTAAACGTATATAGTATCGGAGGAGAAATACGTTATACGATGAGATATCCACGTACCAAGCGACCGAGTGAACTGAAAAGTTTCGAGATCAGCAGATCAGGGATCGTCGGTGGTGTCATTCAAACACTACCTACCCTCGAGGTGAGTGAAAGCCGACAGTGGAGACCTAGCCCCCGCCCCTACCCTCCCCCCTCCGCTCCTCCCCCACCCACCCAGATATTGGTATTGAATATGTTGAGAGGGTGGCCTCCATCAACCTGAAGAACTAACATCGACCACCACAAAAGAACCTGAGGCGCTGCAGAGCGGGGGTGTGTGGCCGGGGGGGGGGGGGGTGCCTGGGTGTTTGTCTAGGTTCAACGACTTGGTGAGTGTTTGAGTCTTCATTGGTGTGGTGTGACACAGACGCCTATGAAGGCAGGAACGCAAGCACCCCCCCCCCCCCCCCCGCGCGAGCGCGCGTGCCTGCTGGGTTTCTGGTTACTACTACTACTACTACTACTACTACTAGTTAGTAGGTACTATAATACATATATGTATGCATAGTTAGAGATGCGTTTAAGACGCTAAGATCACCCACCATGATATATTTTTTTGCATTTATATTGTAGTTAGGTAGGTAGGTACCTAGTATGTATGTTCGTTCGAGGTGTGTTCTCGCTCTCAAGCGGCTTGTCACAGCTTGCCCGTGCCGTCGTGGTGTATATGTACGAAGTGAGAGTGCGAGTTAGTTTCGTTTAGCGTTCTTGTTGTGTTATTCGTTTGTTTACATCTACATATCTATGTAATATATTGTCTGAGCGCTTGCTTGTTTCGTTGTTGTATTATTGATATTACGATCGAGATTTACAGGAGGAACGGCTAATAGACGTCAGTTATAATCGATGTAAACTTCATTTGTATCGAGAGAAAGATTATTTTTTAAATTTCGATGTTCGTTACCGTTCGTGTATTAATTTTTTGACCCGTTACCGTTCGTGTATTAAATTGACTATTTAAGATGCGCAAGCGCATCTCAATGGGGCGCGGTGAAAAATTACGTTTTTTTATATGTTTAAAATTGAGTTTGTTGAATCAGAGTGTTATATCGTTAGTGTACCGTTCGTGTATTAATGAAATATTAATGAAGAAAACGAAAACGCGACAGAACATCGTCCGTCGTCGCACACGTTGTCTTGATGTGTGTTTGTGTGTTTACATTATCATCGTCCTCGGACGAATCACCTGGCGTAGGCTGAGTCTCAACAGATCGCAGCACGACGCTGCTCTACCGAGCACAACACCCCGCCAGGAACGGAAGTCG
>NW_020800062.1:0-27994 GCF_003590095.1 Trichoplusia ni
GAGGACCTCTTCCGAGTCGGAGGCCATCTCCGCGTCCAAGACCGGCGCGAGATGGTGAACAGAGGGTGGTCGGCCAAGGCGGCGCGACTGATAGAGGGGCGGGGGTGGGGGTGGGACGCACCGGGCTGCGCGACTTGGAGCGTGCGCTAGGGACGGGGGAAGCTTTGCGCTCAGAGGGAGCGCGGCGGGGCGGGGGGGAGGCGCAAGAGTTGCGCGGGGCTTGGCCTTAGGGGCGGGCGGGGCGGGCTGCGCGGGAGCGCAGTGGGCGCAGAAGGCGCGGGGAGCGCGGAGGGCGCGAGGGGCGCAGAAGGCGCGGGGAGCGCGGAGGGCTGCGAGTCCGCCGCCGGGAACAGCCCGGGGAACCGTGCGCCGTACTTACGTACCAGCGCAGGGTCATCCCGTGCTAGTGCGACGAAGGACTGGAGCACCTCGACGCTCGGCTGGACGAGATAGGCGCAGACATCCTAACAACCTACCTGGCGGATTCGAGTACGCGCACGTTCCGGGAGAAGAATCCGCAAGAAACTCCCGGCAATCGTGTCCTAGCGGGGTCGACTAGGAGGCCCCCCAAGGCTGACTGATCCGGACCCGTCCAACTGACTGCCCTGTCCTGAAGGGACGGGGCGGGTGCGTGGGTCGACACCCACTCGGCTTCGTTAACACCGTAAGGTATCCACCGAGTACCACTGAGTCGTAAATAACAACAACAACAGCGGATTTGCAATGACGTATCTAACTGAGATTGCGACAAGACCTCGAACACGTCTTTAAAAAGACACGTCGAGTGCCGACTTTTGATTGCCGACCCAAGGTTCTAAAAAGAACAAGGGAACGACTGTTTACGTGTTGTGAAGCGCGTATACACACGAACTACTATAAAATAGTAGCCCGCAGCACACAACACAACGTAAACACGGAAACGAGCTGTGACGCGGGGGCGCGCCACGAAGTATCTACTCACGTAAACAATATTGTGCGGGACACAATATTTGTTATCGACACTCTTATTTTCCAAATATAAAAAAGTTGTCACATTGACTTGTTACATTCTGATGGTCTCATTAGAGTTGGTTGTAGGCTTTCTCACTCACATTACAAGTACCACACCAAAACGTCCTACATTGCTACATGCATCTCATCACATTACAGTACTTAGTTTTAATCATTATCACAAATTACTCATGCATGCTGGTTCAGTTACTGGTGTCTAAATTTATGACGCATATTTATGTGTCATAAATTTTGGGCGTTAAATGGTAGAAATCTTCCTAGAAAGTCAACATAGTTGTGTCAATCTTCTCAATGAGCAATCTTCCTGAGAAGGAACTACCTCCTGAATATCCATTTGTATGACCAGTAAGAGTACTTGTATGATTATGCAGGACCAGTGATGATTTTGATCCGAAAGGGGTAGAGGTAGTGATTTAATTCAGGCATTGTGACAGATCCCAGCTCCGAAACCTTATTTCTACTCTAAACAGATTTATTGCCCGCAGAGGAAAACCTTTCAGCATCTCCTCGGACAATGGTACATGTTTCGCAGGAGCATGTAATGAACTGGCTAGCTTTTTAAAAATAAATGCCAAACTACTTACGTGGAAAGTTTGCTTAAATTCTCTCCAGCCTACAGCCCACACTATGGTTTAGCAGAGGGGTGCTTTAAAATCAGTTGAAACATCATTTGAAATGTATACTTGCTCTTGCAAACCTTACTTATGAGGAAATGAACACAGTACTTACCCACGTAGAAGCTATCCTGAACTCCAGGCCTCTAACTCCCTTACCTTCTGATCCTTCCACACCATCACATGACGAACATTAACTGTCTTACCCTCTCCTCAGGCACAATGCACTACAAGGTTGAGCACTTTCCCCACGTTGTATGAGAACTCAACATTTGAAGACCCACCTCTGGGATAGATTTTATAAAGAATACATTACAGAGCTGCAAAAAAGACAGAAACGCTGCAGAGGAGGACGATATCTTCAACTTGGAGAGATGGTGCTAGTCAAGAATGAGCGGCTGGTACGAGACAGATGGCTGCTCGGGTGAATAACCAGCGTGTATCCAGGCGCCGACGGTGTGACCAGGGTAGCAGACGTGAAGACAACATCGGGCACTCTTCGGCGCACCTTCAATCGGCTGTGCCCGCTGCCAGCTGAAGATCGACCTGATGTGTCTACAAGGGCGCAGCCCGAGGGGGCCAACTTCTTGACGCCTTGCATGTGTGCGAGCACAACGTGTCACACACAAGCTCACGTCACGGCGCGGTAGGCGATATGCAGCCACCACAGAGTATCATACTAATGGCAGCCACATGAAGGCACTACGGCGAGAAGCGGGGGAGCAGAGCGACGCGGTGAGCGAGGCGACACCGCCCCGATCGGTCATAGCGTGTTAATTGTTATTGAAGGCAAACCATAAGCGCAATATGTCTTTAAATTCATCATTAACGACATTAAATCAATTATGAAGCTACTTGGAGTCTAATTTAAAGAAACCCATCACCTAAGCCACTTCTCTTCCAGAATTCGAACTGTTCTACAGTAATAATTCTATTTTTTCGGAATGCACGGTTTGTAAACTGGGTATCGTCTATTTACACATGTCATTTTTAACAGTCGTTACGTGTAGTCAGAAGCTAGAAAGTCTAACCTTGGAATGACTGATTCGCGAAATGACTACTTGGTCTTTTAATTGAGCAATTCCTTTAAATACAGTTTCTATAAATGACTGATTGTGATTAGATTTCCAGATAACAAAAGTGTTTAAAAACAAAAAATAAAGTCTCGTAAAAAAAAATATATTAAACTACAAATTCCTAAGTGGTTTATTTCTTAAATTTTGATTTTTTTTTTAATAGAAATAGAATGTTTCCTTTTGACACGATACAAGTTCTTTTTTGGGGTGTTCAATTCAATTCAATTTGTTTTCAGGCTACATGGCCCATAGATATACAATATAAATACAACACAAATACAATATACAAGTTATTTTTTTGAAACTACTTAAAATATATGACTCTCCAACCAAAGTTGTAGCTAATTTAATTTGCACCAAGTGTTGCGAACTTTTATTTTTGATCAGATGAATAGGATATATCGTAATAAATAATAGTTTAAAAAAACTAAAAAACACGCTTTTTATAGAAAAGTGAACTAAAAAAATATAAAATGAATTTAAATAAATTTAAATTAAGAAAATAGTGTTAAAAATTTCAATGAATATAAATTAATAATAGTGTGAATAAAAAAATATATTTTATTTAAAAAAAAGCGTGGGGTCCATGGTGTCAATGGTTATCCCACCAAAAACATTAAATGTAAAAAAAATGCCAAGTCTCTCGATGCAGTCTTTCCATCGTAAAAAGTTTTGAGATCTCGTAGAAGCCAAGTCCTATTCAAAATATTTTGTAGTTATAAATCAACATTTAGTAATTGTATCAATAGTTTTCTTTAAATTATAATTATAGTGACTTGGCAATGAGCACAAGAAGAAACAAATAAAACGGCATATTTGGAGGAGTTGAAAGTTACACACACCGCATGCGTAAACATTAATATCACAAAATTAATTTTCTTTTGGTTTATCCGTGTCGTCCCAACCGAATTTCGGCAACGGCAGTCAGTCTTAGTGTACTCTCGATTCATTTACTTTCATAAAGCGATGGCCGTAAGGTATTCTTAGTTATTGTATTGGAGCATGTAGTCGGTAGTGACCATCATGATTCACACATAACAAATAATCTGATCACTGGTCTTGTCAGTAACATTTGCACATAATTCCAGGCATCAAGCAGCTTTTAATTTGTGCTCATTGCCAAGTCACTATAATTATAATTTAAAGAAAACTATTGATACAATTACTAAATGTTGATTTATAACTACAAAATATTTTGAATAGGACTTGCTTTCTACGAGATCTCAAAACTTTTTACGATGGAAAGACTGCATCGAGAGACTTGGCATTTTTTTTACATTTAATGTTTTTGGTGGGATCTCATTTATTTTTTGTAAGTGTATTTCTTTCTTTTTTTTTAGGTGACCTCATAATTTCTTGGACTTCAGCTACTGCTTTGCTTAGAACCCATTCTCTATCTCTATCTCTTTTGTTTCTTCTCTGAGACTTTCGTTACTTCTAAGGTAGACAAGCTTAAACTTATATATATATGCATATATATATCTACTAACTTACAAACTATAACTAAACTGAACTAAATAACACGTAAAGTTCTCCGAATACCAATTATTTTAGTTTTCGAAATGGTTTTTCATAGACAGATGGCGCTATCAAATGAAAATTATCGAATTATTCTGAAGTACTACTTAGACTGCGCTTTGTAACGAAACCATAGCGCGATTCAGACACGTACAAACGCCATCTATTGAGCGCGCATACAATATTTATCGCAATACAATGGAGTTTTAGCTTTATTAATTTAATGAATTATGAACTTTATGTATTAATTTGTATTAATGATAGTCTATGTATTACATTTATATTATTCTTATCTATTCTATGTATGTATTCATCCAATTGAATAGGTACTTAAAACAACGAACAAAGTTAACAATGCAGTCAAAATCCATACATAATGTTCTTGCTAAACCGCAAAATATAAAATTGTTTTCTATGGCATATTATTTTTTAATGTTTTTATAATTTTTCCTTTATATGTGGCTAAGGACCTATCTTGGTGCGAAATTTGAAGTTTCTAAGTCTGCTAGAAGTACCTTAGATTTTTGATGATCTGTCAGTGAGTCAGTGAGTGACAAAATGGTGTAACTTTGATCGACCGTAACTCCTAAACCATTAATTCAATTGGCATGTAATTTCGAACTTAAGCTTGTTCTAATGCCTACTATTATTCACCGAAAACCTAAACTCCTAGCTTTGTCCACGTCGAAGATACAGGGGGGGCGAAACAGCCGCGAATCGCTTCGAGAAAAGAGGGTACGGCGGTATAGGAGACTTGGCAGGGGCACTGCCGTGCCCCCAGATAGATATTTTATTGGCAGATATGAGTAGAGTGATTATCATTTCGATAATATCTTAAAAAGCACCCCACGCTTTTTTTCAAATAAAATATATTTTTTTATTCACACTATTATTAACTTATATTCATTGAAATTTTTAACACTATTTTCTTAATTTAAATTCATTTAAATTTATTTTCTATTTTTTTAGTTCAGTTTTCTATAAAAAGCGTGATTTTTAGTTTATTTTAACTATTATTTATTTTCTACTTTTTAGTTTGGATTATTTATAATAGCTTGTTTTTTTAATTTTAAACTTTATTATCACTGTGTTCAAGAGCTGCCGAGGGACAAGGGTAGATTTACACAGAAGGTTCAGGTTACAATTCAGGCTGGAACAAAGTCTTAGAAATTAAAATTATTCACGTATGGTAGATCCATTGGAAAATAAAAAAAAGTGAAAGAAAATAATAGTAGGATGAAACCCATTAGAAAAGGAGGGGAATATTATAAAAATGAAATGAAAAATAAATTACGGGCGATCTGAGGTCGGGAAGGGGGTCGGTGTCGTTTGAAGGGTAAAAAACGGTTCATAGGCTGTCGCGGCAGTCGTCTGCTCTGCGACGATATACATCCCACAGTAGTTGTACGCATGTTGCTTGCGCTGGTGCACACGTACCCCACGCACCCCTCTGTGCGTCGTGGAAAGAAACCAGACCGGGAACAGTATGACGTCACACACCCCACGTCTCTACTAGAGGAATATGAAGAAAATGCAGTAATTCTTCTAATCAGGATCGGGATTCGCCAATTGTTCTACGAAGATGTTGTCAGTACTGAAGCTGAGGTGAGACCACAGAACATATATACCCATAGAGGGAAGAACGGCCAACGTCCAATGCCCATTATCGCGGTAATTATCGCGAGAATTTTTAACGCGCTAAAGTAGGTGGCTACACTTAATACGGCCAACGTGATTTGACGTTTGGCGATAAAACGGCGTTAAATTTACTTAACGGACTGCAAAGATGGAAATTAAATTAATTTGTTTAAATGGGTTCTATAGTAACATATCAGGCTTTCCTTCTTTTTTTTCATTTTTCAATAGTTGTTTTAAAAGCTACTAATTCCATCAGTCGACGCCAAGCATCACTTTGCGATCCTCGATTCTTGTAACTTTTCAGTTTTGGATCCCACAAACATGGTTCTGTTTGCAGAAGCTCCAGAAACGCAATTACTTTCTCGTTACTACATTGCATATTGCAAACACAAAACACGTGCGATCCCGGCGAGCTCCCGACGCACACTGACTGGCGTAGTGTGACCGCTTTATCGCATTAATTCTCGCGTTATTCTCTTTGATGTACCGCCACTTGAGTTATCGCCTAATGTCAAACGGCAATGTAAATGCCGTTGTCAAATTATTGCGTTAAGTCGTGGCTACATCTACGGTTAACGTCCTTTAACGCGATAATTAATGGCATTTCCCGTTAATGTGGCCCCAGCATTACTCAGCAATAGTCGACATTTAAACAGAATCACTATCGAAAAACACTGTGCTTGTGCATAATTCTAAATAGAGCTGTCCAATGAAACAAAGATTTTCACTTAACTTTTTATTCAATCAATCAATCAGCCAATCATAGTCCACTGCTGGACATAGGCCTCTCCCAATTTACGCCACAACACCCGGTCCTCCGCCTTCCGCATCCAGTCCCCACCAGCGACCTTTCTCAGGTCATCGGTCCACCTGGCGGGCGGGCGTCCTACCTTACGGTTGCCGAGCCGCGGTCTCCACTCTAGGACTCGTCTGCTCCAACGGCTATCGGTCCTTCGACAGACATGGCCAGCCCATTGCCACTTCAGCAAGCTAATTCTACGAGCTATGTCGGTTACCTTGGTTCTTTGTCGGATGACCTCATTTCGAATTTTATCCTTCAAAGAGACTCCGAGCATAGCTCGCTCCATAGCCCGCTGTGCAACTTTAAATTTGTGGACTAGTCCAACCGTTAATGTCCACGTTTCGGCACCGTAAGTCATAACAGGTAGGACGCACTGGTTGTATGCTTTCGTCTTCAGGCATTGCGGTATAGGCGAAGAAAAGACTCGACGAAGTTTGCTAAACGCTGCCCAGCCCAACTGAATTCTCCGATCAATTTCCCGCTCGAAGTTGTTTCTACCAAGCTTAATGACCTGCCCTAGGTAGATATACTCTTGAACAACTTCGAGCAACGATCCTTCGACATATATCGGTCTCGGCCTGACATGTTCATTGAACATGATCTTGGTTTTATCCAAGTTCATGCCAAGACCGACCAGTCGTGAAGCTTCATTTAGGCCATGCAGCATCTCGCTTAGCTGGTCCAGCGACTCTGCTACTATGACGATGTCATCGGCAAATCGAAGGTGCGAGATGTGCTCACCGTTCACATTTATACCCCGTCCAGTCCAATCCAGAGTTTTGAAGACATCCTCGAGCGCGTTGGTGAACAGCTTTGGGGATATAACATCCCCCTGTCTCACCCCCCGACGCAGCTCGATCGGATTCGTCTTACGGTCACTTTTTATTCAGCATGATAACAATTACAATAACTCAGTAATTCATTTAGGAAACATACATTAGCAAAGCATAGTGATGGTGGGATCTTTAGAACACATGCAACAGATTCTAGTGTTTTCTTTCTCCGAACTCAACGCGATATAAAACACAAATTCAAACAAGAGTCACTGTCTTAACACCGAGTCTATATCTCACAAACACATAATTAATTTTCCCAAAACACAGCCACGGTGAAGCAGCCTCGACTCAACGTAATCAAAGTAGATAGAATTAAATGTAACTAGTTTATTTATCACAAATAAACACACCAACAAGATAAAATGGTGCGCTAACGCCGGCAGACATTTTGTTTTCTTCACAGATAACTATATACAAGTCAGAGAGTTTTCTTGTTCAGCGAAATTGTTGCCACACACTATCCCAGTTTTTTTTTGTTTTTCATTATTTGACGATCAATAAAATATGTCATATTTTTAAATAAAATATATTTGGTTGGCATCAGAATAATAACAACAATTATTTTCAAGGGCAGTTTACTATCAAAATCATTTAATAAGCATAATGATATGGAGAATACGATATTGTTTTTCCAAAATCAAAATTAAAATGTGGTGGCAACATTTCATAAACGCATATATTCATCTCTTTTACTCCGTTGTTGTTGTCTCTCTTCCTCCGTATCGCCCGCCTACTTACTGTTCGTAGAACTAAGTTGACAGACCCTGACACGGACTCTGTGGTGACAGACACCTTGCCGCTGAGCTTCAACACGTCAAGCAAGTACTGCGAGACAACAAGCTAAAAGTACCACGGCACCATCAGCCACAGTTGATCGTTTACCTGCTATACCTACTACCATACGTCAGAGGTGTCTGTCACTGACAACGAGACGGAAATAAAATCTAAAATTGAACCACAGTAAAATCCGTAAAAGTATTTTTATTTCTATGTCCAACATTCGCGTAAACCTGAGAAACCACTATTCAAACATTATAATCAACAAATAATGTAAGCTCTCTCATTGGTCAGCCAATCACACTTCGAGAATTTGCAAACTGACAAAATGTCGAAATGTCTTGTTTTTCTCGTTATTCTTTTTTTAGAACATGTTAAAACTATACAATTTTATATTCAATGGCATTGCAGTTACTAGAAAAATATATAATATGTTTAAAAATATAAGAGTAGGTAAGTCGTTGCTAACTACAGACTGTAGGTAACTGTGTGTGTGACGTAAAAGACAACTAGGTAATATTATAAACGTGAAAGTAAGAAAAATCCTCAAATTGTTAGTCATCCTTAAAATTTATGGGTATTATACCCGTCATACATGATTTTTACTTAACTTTAACCGTTGACGTAACTAACGCACAACACTCAAATAACTCTCTGTCTTTGTAACATTTCTCGTTGCTGCTCGAGTCCTTTCGATGATAGCGTGATGTTATATAACTTATAGCCTTCCTAAATCAATGGACTATCAAATAAAGAAATAATTTTTTAAATCAAATTACTACGTGCCGAGATTGAGGCGTTCAAGCATTATTTGTTTATTTATTGCAAAAGTACACGATTGAAAATTTCAATATGGTTCAATGCCCAACAATACTATCTACACAGTTTGTCTGTTTGATCTCGTAGATATCATTAGTTCTTAATGATGTATATTTAATTTTAGTCAGAATTAAACAAGTTAGAACTTGTTCGGTGGTCAGGGGGCGGGGCCACGTGGCTAGAATTAAAGTGGCGCCTCTGATTGGTCGAGTTCAAATAAACTATTGCTCGTGTGCAAAATGTAGGCCTTGCTATTGGTCGGACAACACTATATAACAAGGAACGTTGACTGAACCGGTCTTTTCTACTCTCAACACTCGATTCGTTCGGACATAAGCTCTTGTCGTGCTTTCGACCGTTCGTTTCTGTTTACGTGAGTGGATACTTCGTGGCGCGCCCCGCGTCACAGCTCGTTTCGTGTTTACGTTGTGTAGTGTGCCGTGGGCTACTATTTATAGTAGTTCGTGTTGCGTACACGCTCATATTCACGCAAACTGTCGTTCCCTTTGTTCTTTTCAGAACACAGGGTCGGCACACCTGTAAGTCGACACTCGAGACGTCTTTTTTAAGACGCGCTCGTGTTTTGTCGCATTTCTCTTCTTCGATACGTCATTGCAAATCCGCTGTTGTCGTTTACGACTCAGGGGTACTCGGTGGATACCTTACGGTGCCAACGAAGCCGAGTGGGTGTTGACCCACGCACCCCGCCCCGTCCCTTCAGGACAGGGCAGTCAGTTGGACGGGTCCGGATCAGTCGGCCTTGGGGGGCCTCCTAGTCGACCCCGGATATCACCCACCTCCCAACCCTACCCCATCCCTAACCTCCTATTCGTGTGTGTTGTTTGAGTGGCAGCCCCGGCTTGTCACTCTCTGCACACACGCAGTTAGGAAACCCGCTGCACAATAAGACTGGCAGCGGGTATTACAAGCTTAGGGCACACCTATAGGTCACACCTCTCTGCCTACACCCGGCAGAGAGACACACATCAACTCACCCCCGGGTTAGTCCCACTCGGGGTTGTAGTAGGCCCGTTAGGACACGATTGCCGGGAGTTTCTTGCGGATTCTTCTCCCGGAACGTGCGCGTAACCGAATCCGCCAGGCAGGTTTGTTAGGATGTCTCGTCCCGCGCGTACCTCGACCCCGACGTACGAGACGCTTGCGCTTCTCTACGCGACAGTATGCAGGAGCCCTGCGTTGGTACGTATGCTCCACGCGGAGTGCCCTGACCTGTTCGCTGGGGACGCGTTGGTAGACGACGCGCCTTCTGCTCACCCCTCGCCCTCTGCTCACCTCTCGCCCTCTGATCCCTTTGCTCACCCCTCGCCCTCTGCAGCCCCCGAGCCCTCTGTCCACCTCTTGCCCTCCGAGCCCGCTGCTCACCCCTCGCCCTCTGCGCCTCCCGAGCCCTCTGCTCACCTCTCGCCCTCTGCAGCCCCCGAGCCCTCTCTCCACCTCTCGGCCTCCGAGCCCGCTGCTCACCCCTCGCCCTCTTCGCCTCCCGAGCCCTCTGCTCACTTCTCACCCTCCGAGCCCTCTGGACCCTCCGCTGCTCTCGCCCCTAAGGCACCCGCGAGCACTGCTTGCGCAGGGTCGCGGGTTAACATTAAGCCCCGACAACTTCGGGTAGCATTTTTCAATGCCCAAGATCTCAAAGCCCAACGCGACGAGGTCACGACCTTCCTCCGCGACCATCTGGTAGACGTCCTTCTCGTTCAAGAGACATTCCTTAAACCGTTCGATAGGGATCCCAACATTGCGAACTACTCAATGGTCCGCAATGACCGCACCCGTGCCGCATCGGGTGGCACACTCATCTACTACAAGAGGTCGCTGTATTGCGCCCCTGTAGACCCGCCCCCTCTATCTCACATTGAGGCTTCTGTCTGTCGGATAGTCATGACCGATCATAGCCCTCTGCACCTAGTTTCAGTCTATATTCCTTCCTCCAACAGTGGGGCTAACTTGCAACCAGACCTAGAGTCCCTCTTCTCTCTCGGTCACTCCGTCATTCTGGCGGGTGACTTCAACGCCAAGCACCCCGCGTGGAGTGCGAGCTGTCCTGTCCGCACCCCGCGTGGCATACAGTTAAACGACCTCTCGTTCAGGCTTAACTTCGACATCATCGCCCCGATGAGTCCCACCTACTTCCCCGACCAGGTCTCGCACAGACCTTCCACATTAGACTTGGCCATCTTCAGAAACGTCAGTCTTTCGCTACGCTCTATTGAGGTCCTCCAAGAGTTAGATTCTGTCCACAGACCAGTGCTCATAGTTCTCGGTCCCCAGTCAGGTCCCCCTGGCGCTGGTCAATCTGACTCCCTGTCGGAGCACGTACAGTCGGCGGTGAGCGATAGTTCAGGGTCGGTACCTGTGACCGGCGACGATCGCTTAGAACTACCGCCCGACATACGTGAACTAATAAGGGTGAAGAACGCCGCCACTCGCGCTTATGCCTCCTTTCCCAGCGAGCCAAACAAACTGAGAATGCGTTCCTTGCAGCGTGCTGTGAGGAGGCGCATCGCTAGGTTGCGCAATCAGATGTCCATCAATCTAAATGATGAATAGCACTTGTCGCGCATGTCCCACCTCATCAAGGAATGCAAGTCCAACCACCCGTATCGTGGCGGCTGCACGATACAAGCCCTCCCTGATGTCGCGCATTAAGCGCCCCCGTCACACACTCTCGTATCCCGATGATGGTACTACGCTTCTTCAGGAAGCGTTTAGCTTCCAAGCAAGTACTAGCAACACTCCACACAACCGCAGACACTATCGTGTCCGTCCTCGCCGGCGAGGCTCGTCGCGTGTATCAAATGTAACGTAACTGTTGCCCCCCCGTCCCTAGTGCATATACCGGTCCGTTCTTATACCGGTCAAACTAGTAATAAAACAGATCCCTAAATAATCGAAAACAGATCCAGCTGTCTCTTTTGTTTTTGCATTAATTTCGATAGTCAGCAACGGCTAAGTCGAGGTTCGAGCCCCGCAGGGGGTGCCCTTAGAAGTCGTTGCTGACCCTAGCTTAGTAATATTGTTCTGGCTGGAGGCGCCATTAGTCTCGCTAACATAGTTCGGTGAAGCAGTAGAAGCCTCCCTCGAGGCTCACTGCAGCAGACACAATTAAAAAGGAGTTACTCTAAAAAAACAATATCAAAATAAAATATGATCAAGCTTTTCACGATGTCTTATCATATTTTAAGTTAATGTAATATTTAATTTTCATTGTCAACAAGCTTTCACGCAACGCCATCTAGTACCAAACTTGAGTACTTGGTAAATGATAAACATTCCATCCTATTTCAAGTAGATTGAATTAAACAAGGATATTGTACTAAATGTCCACACGCAGAGCGCAATTGACTAGGAAAAGTAACAAGGTGCAAAAAAACGTCAAGCAGATTTTTGGAAAATGTAAAACCATTAAATTAATTTCGCTTGTTTCCAAGTGCTGCCATCTATTGCTTGAAGTAAAAACTGTGTAGTGACGATAATTCAGAACTCTTCAAAAACTTTGTAGTTTATTTTTGCTCGTTTGACGAGCTGTGTAATTCGTGATCGCTTGTTTTGGGAATGGGTATCTTGTTAATGTGACTTGAATGCTTGCGGAACCACCGCGACGCAAGGATTAAATTCCTAACTGCAGTCGTATTGATAAAATATTTAAGCAATATTTTTTTTTTGTTAGTAAGGTTTCAGTTTCCATTACGCTTTAAGTATACGATCTGAAATCATGTAATGCAAGGTAAGTAATTTTTCTGCAACACAAAATAGAATCTTAGAACAATAATTTAACAGTAAGTAGAGTATAAGCCCTCACATTCTTGGAACGTCTGCAAAAGCCCGTAAAGCTGAATTTCAATTATTTTTACCTATTTAGCATGTTTAAAAACTGTAGAACCTTAACATGCGAATAAATAATTGGAGTTTGAGTTCTTAAAGTAGCGCCATCTGCCATGAAATGTATAATTACGGTTTTAAATACATGCAGTTACGTTACTGGTTCCTGCAATAGTTTCGCTACTGCATGATGGATGGCGCTTTATAGAAGTTTAATTTAGTTTAACTGTTTTTCAAAACGGGACAATTTAATTTCCAAGAGACATTGTGGGAAAAAAGAAGCTTGTGACTAAAATATTAGAGCAAATACAGAGGATATGCACAGCGCGGTACTCGAGAGGCATCATGCAGGCACCACAGAGTATAAATCTTACTAATGGTAGCCACATGACGCGATGAGCGGCACTAAGGCGAGAGAGGGGTAGCAGAGCGGCGCGGGCGCCGGCCGCCGATTGCCGAGCGAGCCGAGTCTGCGGCCATTTTGTCGACGACACCGAACCCACTGGCCATTGGCCATGGCGTAATTTTTATTGATCGCCAAACAGTAGCGTAGCAGCGCAATATAATATCTCTAAGTTCGACTATAACGCCATTAAGCTACTTGGAGTCTAGTTATAGAAGCCCATCACCCCACGCCTTCGCTGCCAGCTTTCGAACTGTTCTTCAATTTTGTTCAGACGAGCCGGATTACGGACGGGCGACGCGGTGCCACTAGAACATGAAGAACCTGGGCGCGAGCCACGAGGCGACCTTGCAATTTCATGGACTACGGAAGCACGACAGGCGGAGTCTTGTAAACTGCAAAATATTATAAACGTCGAAGGAAAATATATCATGGATGAAATCAGTCAAGCAATTCGAAGATTAAGCCAACCAATAGTGTAACAGTGTGCTCATCCTCATTTCATTTAAACTTCAACTTCCTTTAAAGCCGTGGGCTTATGCCACGTGCTAGTCCTCAATCCTTTACTCAATTCTAATTTCTAGCACAAGTTAGTGTCCGATTCGTGTCCTAATCCTATTGTCAGACCTACATCAATGTCCTGAATGCCCCTGTATGCATAGGTTGTCTAAGTGTTGTGTTCATAAACTCATATTTGTAATTTCGTGTTCACAGCTACATGTTTTGTGAGGTCGTGGTCGCTGTTGCCTTCTGCTGGGCAACTGGGGATGTTGGGCTTGCCACGTGGCATGGTTGTGCGCCGCGGAAGTCTTGCTATAGTGTTGCACTGCTTGCTTGCTTCCTTGCAAATATAATTTTAAGTATATTCTTGCACTAATTAGTGTAAAGGTTTTCGAAACTTATCCTAAACTTAATTTTATTAAGTGAGTCGTTAATATGTTAATCATGGATTGCAAAACATGACTATTGAACTTTTAAAGCTAAATTAACTGTTTAATTCAATTTAGAAATGGTAACAACTTGTGATACATTAAGTGCCTTACAAATGAGTCTAATGTCTGAATTAAAACTAAGATTATCTAAAATAGAGGATTTATATCCTGAATATGACAGTATACACAGTGACATAGAAAACGTGTCTGATATTTCAGAACAGCAGTGCAAGGGTCGCGTATCCTACGAGACCCAGTAGTGTGCTGCGACTGCTGTTGCTCGGGAGATGTTGAGTGAGCAGGAGGACTCTGCGGGCACTGGATCAGCTGCAGGTGCGAGTACTGTTTCTGGAAATAAAGGTGGGATCAATCTTAACTAAATCTAATCTTGCTACTATTCACTTGCCTACCTTTTCGGGACAATATCACAACTGGGTCGAGTTCCATGACACAAATATAATTCTTATTAATACATTTATTCTCAATTCTTTATTGCATATCATAATGTATACAGGGTTTTATGTATAAATATAATTATGTAACAATTATGGACCCTGTCGGGCACATCATACCAATATTAGGGTAGAGGAGGAAGACTGATTGTGTGATTTTTCAGTGTATTATTATTAGTTCATTTAAATAACACTATTCCAAGAATTAGTTAATTTCATAACAATAAGTTTTCTTGACTTCTCTTATAAGAACTATGATATTGCATGCCAGCCATTATGTGACCACTACAATAACAGACGGCTTCTAGTTTACAATCATGTTCAAGCTATCCTTCATTTAGAACAAGGAGCATAATAATTCTTTAAAGTTCAGCGCAGAATCATCTTTTATCATTATTTATTTATTTTTGTTTAGGAAACAAACAATCTTATACATACAATGTTTACAGATGAGTTCCTTCAAATCAAATATTGTAATAGTAAAAGTTTTTATTTTATAAAAACAATAAATGAAAAGGTACAAGAATTTGGGTTACAAGATAATATTATGTAAGGGTTTATAAGGTAATTGTAAAACACAAACTACAAAATGTTGACAACATTTTTCTTTAATTCAATTATACACTTAGTCTCAAGTGAATTGGATTAGGTGACTAGTAGGGAATGGGAAGCTTACCGTAATTCATAACATGTCTTGGAGACACTTCAGGATTTTAACAAGTTTCTGTAAAATAGACCAGATTTATAAGAAACTATTGCAGAGGTTCGCAGCAATGGTGTGAAGGAAGAACACTGGTATTAGTGGTAGTACACAAATAATGGTCTGTTATTTCTTGAGGAAGTCTCTTAGTTGACAGTAAATGTCTTATGCTAATTAGTACTTTCACCTTGTTCTTTTGTATTGCTACTGTTAAAATACCACTATGTTTCCCCTTCACACCATTGGTATGAACCTCCATGAAATAGTTTTCCATTATGCAGGGGTAACCATGCCATTTATTGGTGCTCTAGTTTTATGTTGCGATTGCATTCAGAAGGCAAGATCTCGTAACCTATGCCTTATCTGCATATGTAGTGTCCATAAATCAAGTATAATAAGTGCAGGATGGGTGGCTGCAACCACTATTATAAAAACACAACACCATGTTGCATTTGAATGGGTCATCCAGTACATAGTGTGTCGCACGGACTCCAACCTTTCAGTACAGAGCACCACACGAGCACAAGCTATTGGGGTGCCGGATTGGTGAAAAACGAGACGCCCTATCGCCGTTGACGACGATAGGGCGCTTCGCTGTGCTATTGGTGAGGGCTTCCTGTCGATGAGGCTTCTTTGCTGTTTCGCTGTTCTTCTCTTGTCGAAGTGTAGCCGTCGAATGTGACGACCCTCTTTTTTTTTTATTGGTCTTCTGCAGAGAAGTCAGCAGGGTGACTCTACTGCGACTGTGTCGCACGGGCTCCAACTTTGCAGTATAGAGCACCGCACGAGCACAACTATTGGGGGTGCCGGATTGGTGAAAAATTAGAAGGCCCTTATAAAAACCAAACTTAATTTATTGACGTTCTTGTTAGAGGATATACATATGTAAACAAACAAATTTTGTTTCCTACAAAGACGTGTAGGGCTCCACTGAAGTCCACGGGGCTCCGTCGACGTCAATGGGGCTCCGCTGTCGATGAGGGCTTCGGCGTCGCCTGACGAGAGCTTCGCTGTCGCTGAGGGTTTCTTGCTGCTTCCTGTTGTCCGCTTGTCTTGATGTGTAGCCGCCGAATGTGTTGACCCTCTTTTTTTTTTTTTTTTTTTTGATTGGTCTTCTGCAGAGTAGACAGCAGGGTGTCTTCCTCTGCGACACCGGACTATAATGGCGAGACTAATGGTGCCTCCAGCCAGAACAATATAAATGAGCTAGGGTCAGCAACGAGTTCTAAGGGCACCCCCTGCGGGGCTCGAACCTCGACTTAGCCGTTGCTGACTATCGAAATTAATTGCAAAAACAAAAGAGACAGCTGGATCTGTTTTCGATTATTTAGGGATCTGTTTTATTGCTAGTTTGACCGGTATAAGAACGGACCGGTATATCACTAAGGACGGGGGGGCAACAGTTACGTTACATTTAATACACGCGACGAGCCTCGCCGGCGAGGACGGACACGATAGTGTCTGCGGTTGTGTGGAGTGTTGCTAGTACTTTGGGAACTAAACGCTTCCTGAAGAAGCGTAGTACTATCATCTGGATACGTTAACGTGTGACGGGGGCGCTTGATGCGCGACAGTAGGGAGGGCTTGTATCGTGCAGCCGCCACGATACGGGGGTTTCTATGCGAGTCCGCTGACTCGAAGAATCGGATGGAGGCACGTTTCATGAACTGCTTGAGGGTCGGCAGTTTAAGATCGCAGTGAAGCTGCGAGTTACGCACGTACCACGGGGCGTCCGTGATCTTGCGCATGAAGCGGTTCTGAAGGGTTTGCATTCTACTGAGGCGGCTATCGGTTACGTGTGAGAACACAACGCATCCGTAGGTCATTATCGGTCTCACGCACAGTTTGTAAATACTCAGCTTACAAGTAAGCGAGAGTTTACTACGTTTGTTCAACAGACAATGAAGACGGGACAGAGCGAAGGCGGCTCGGTTACGAACCGTCCTTATGTGCTCACGAAAATTGAGTTTCCGATCAAGGATGATACCCAAGTACTTGGCTTGCGTCTCCCAAGGGATAGGCTTGCCGAAGAGTCGAATGGGGGGAGGAAGAACGGGAGGGCGAGTTCTGTGGCTAAACAGGATCGCCGCGCTCTTGGTGGGGTTAACTTCGATCCTCCATTTCGTGAACCAACGCCCTAGGGCGTCGACCGCGGCCTGGAGGTGTCGACCTATCGGTTCCGGTCTCGAGCACGAGTAGAAGATAGCCGTGTCATCGGCGTACATTGCTACTTGGGGCTTGCCACCGGTGGGAACGTCGCTGGTGTACAGCGAGAAAAGGAGGGGAGAGAGCACCGAGCCTTGCGGCACGCCTGCGCGTATCGCGTGAGGAGACGAGAGCGTCCGTCGACGCGATACTGGAAGGTACGATTCGACAAGTAGTCTCGTATGATGAGCACGAGACGATCTGGCACCTCGAACGAGTACAGCTTGTAAATCAAGCCGTTGTGCCAGACTTTGTCGAATGCCTTTGCGACATCGAAAAGGACCATTCCAGTGAGGTTGCCAAGTTGGAAACCTGCGCTGACATGCTCGACGATACGGTGGACTTGTTGGACGCACTAGTGTTGGGCTCAAAAGCCAAGCTGCTCGTCGGGAATGAGACTCCTGGACTCGGCAAAGTCCATTAATCGAGAGTAAATTATGCGCTCGTACAGTTTCCCGAGAACTTTGAGTAAACTGATCGGGCGGTAACTAGTCGGCTCAGACTTGGGTTTACCCGGTTTGGGAATGCCGATAACTATCGCCTCCTTCCACCTTTGCAGAAACAGGTTGTTACTTAAAGCCGCCAGAAGGACGGAGTGACCGAGAGAGAAGAGGGACTCTAAATCTGGTTGAATATTAGCCCTGCTGTCTACGGGGGAGATATAAATGGAAGCTATGAACAGAGGACTGTGACCGTTCATGCCTATCCTACAGACGGAAGCCTCAATGAGAGATAGAGGGGGCGGGTCTACAGGGGCGCAGTATAGCGACCTCTTGTAGTAGATAAGCGTGCCACCTAATGTGCCACGGGTACGATCATTGCGGACCATCGAATAGTTCGCAATGTTGGGGTTCCTTTCGCAAGGTTTGAGAAACGTCTCTTGGACGAGAAGTACGTCAACTAGATGGTCGCGGAGGAAGGTCGCGATCTCATCGCGTTGGGACTTAACGCCTCGGGCATTGAAAAATGCTATCCGAAGTTATCGGGGTTTGAGTTTTCCGCTTGTGACTGCCATTAATGACCTGCACGGGAGAACGAGTTTAGGGTTGAGATCAGGCTGCGGATCTCGGAGAAAATCCCCAGGGCTTCCTGGGGAGATCGGCTGGCGCTTAAGCGCTGGGACATGACGTTCATGAGGTCACCATCGAGGACGTCGATGAAGGCTCGAGTGAGTCTCATGTCGGAGGTGGGCTGTGGCGCCGGGGGTGTTTGCCGCGGCGCGCGGGGAGGCCGCTGGGGCTGAGAGGGGGGAGGGATGTTCAGTCCCATCAACGGAGGGATAAAAGGAGCCTGAGGGGCTGGAGGAGGGACTTGCAATCCCATCAACGGCGGGATTCTGGATGCCTGAGGGGCATTACGACGTGCCTGAGGGGCGAGAGGGGTGAACGCACTCGGGTCGCCGAGCTTGCTTCAAAAAGAGGGCCTCTGGGGCCTCAGCGGGGTCTGGGCTGAGGGAGGGGCGGGCGCAGAGGGGCGAGCGGAAGCTCGCTTCGGCGCCTTTTTGGGCTTGGCCGTGGAGGGGGAGAGCCGGCTCTTGGGAGCCTTAGGGCAACCGCGGTAATTGGCGGGATGCCCTTGCTCTCCGCAGAGGACGCAGCTCGGAGGCTCCGAGTCTGGGACTGGGATTTTCGGGCGGGGGCAGGACGCCGTGGCGTGGTCGCCTAGGCACTTGACGCACCTGGCGCGCGCCTTGCAGTACGTGCTGGCGTGCCCGTACAACTGGCAGTTGTGGCACTGCCCGGGAGGACCGCGTTTATGCGGGGTCTCAACTGTGATGCCAGACAGGTGGCACACAGTCTTGACACGGAAGATAGCCTTCGTGTCGGCGGAGCGAGGGATAATGGCCAATACCATTTCATATGGCGTTAGGCCTTTGGCACGGTGCATCCGGTGCACCTTGGACACGGCGATGCCCTGCGCCGTGAGATCTTCTTCGATCTCCTTGGTGGAGAGCGAGACCGGGAGGCCCTTGAGGACGACCCTAAGGGTGCGTTCCTCGGGGAGGGCGTAGGTATGATACTGCAGGTGACGTGCCTGCAGCATCTCCGTCAGCGACCTAAAGTCGCCAGACGTAGGGACTATGATTTTAATGCCGTCTTTAACGAGGCGGCCACTCGTGAATTGTACGTGGTGCGTGGTGCACCACGAGGAGACTTCGGTCCATTTTTCCTTCTGGTGAAGGAAAATCGGAGGGGGCTTTTGGCTGCGAGGGAGGACCCTCTGCGAACCAGAAGTGGATTGAACCGCTGAGGCCGGGGAGGCGGCAGCTGCGGGGGCGGGGGTGGGGGCAGGGGCGGTCGCCGAGGGGGCCTCGGTCTTAGCGGCCTTTGCCTGGGTTTTGGGTTTCGCTTTACGCGAACGTTTCTTGCCGACGACCGTGAAGTCGTCGGCAGAGGAGGACGAGGAGGATTCGGAGGAGGACTCCGTGAGGACCTCTTCCGAGTCGGAGGCCATCTCCGCGTCCAAGACCGGCGCGAGATGGGTGAACAGAGGGTGGTCGGCCAAGGCGGCGCGACTGATAGAGGGGGCGGGGGTGGGGGTGGGACGCACCGGGCTGCGCGACTTGGAGCGTGCGCTAGGGACGGGGGAAGCTTTGCGCTCAGAGGGAGCGCGGCGGGGCGGGGGGGAGGCGCAAGAGTTGCGCGCGGGCTTGGCCTTAGGGGCGGGCGGGGCGGGCTGCGCGGGGAGCGCAGTGGGCGCAGAAGGCGCGGGGAGCGCGGAGGGCGCGAGGGGCGCAGAAGGCGCGGGGAGCGCGGAGGGCTGCGAGTCCGCCGCCGGGAACAGCCCGGGGAACCGTGCGCCGTACTTACGTACCAGCGCAGGGTCATCCCGTGCTAGTGCGACGAAGGACTGGAGCACCTCGACGCTCGGCTGGGACGAGATAGGCGCAGACATCCTAACAACCTACCTGGCGGATTCGAGTACGCGCACGTTCCGGGAGAAGAATCCGCAAGAAACTCCCGGCAATCGTGTCCTAGCGGGGTCGACTAGGAGGCCCCCCAAGGCTGACTGATCCGGACCCGTCCAACTGACTGCCCTGTCCTGAAGGGACGGGGCGGGTGCGTGGGTCGACACCCACTCGGCTTCGTTAACACCGTAAGGTATCCACCGAGTACCACTGAGTCGTAAATAACAACAACAACAGCGGATTTGCAATGACGTATCTAACTGAGATTGCGACAAGACCTCGAACACGTCTTTAAAAAGACACGTCGAGTGCCGACTTTTGGTTGCCGACCCAAGGTTCTAAAAAGAACAAGGGAACGACTGTTTACGTGTTGTGAAGCGCGTATACACACGAACTACTATAAATAGTAGCCCGCGGCACACAACACAACGTAAACACGAAACGAGCTGTGACGCGGGGCGCGCCACGAAGTATCTACTCACGTAAACAATATTGTGCGGGACACAATATTTGTTATCGACACTCTTATTTTCCAAAATATAAAAAGTTGTCACATTGACTTGTTACATTCTGATGGTCTCATTAGAGTTGGTTGTAGGCTTTCTCACTCACATTACAAGTACCACACCAAACGTCCTACATTGCTACATGCATCTCATCACATTACAGTACTTAGTTTTAATAATTATCACAAATTACTCATGCATGCTGGTTCAGTTACTGGTGTCTAAATTTATGACGCATATTTATGTGTTATAAATTTTGGGCGTTAAATGGTAGAAATCTTCCTAGAAAGTCAACATAGTTGTGTCAATCTTCTCAATGAGCAATCTTCCTGAGAAGGAACTACCTCCTGAATATCCATTTGTATGACCAGTAAGAGTACTTGTATGATTATGCAGGACCAGTGATGATTTTGATCCGAAAGGGTAGAGGTAGTGATTTAATTCAGGCATTGTGACAGATCCCAGCTCCGAAACCTTTATTTCTACTCTAAACAGATTTATTGCCCGCAGAGGAAAACCTTTCAGCATCTCCTCGGACAATGGTACATGTTTCGCAGGAGCATGTAATGAACTGGCTAGCTTTTTAAAAATAAATGCAAACTACTTACGTGGAAAGTCTGCTTAAATTCTCTCTAGCCTACACCCCACACTATGGTTTAGCAGAGGGTGCTTTAAAATCAGTTGAAACATCATTTGAAATGTATACTTGCTTTTGCAACCCTTACTTATGAGAAAATGAACACAGTACTTACCCATGTAGAAGCTATCCTGAACTCCAGGCCTCTAACTCCCTTACCTTCTGATCCTTCCACACTCACATGATGAACATTAACTGTCTTACCCTCTCCTCAGGCACAAAGCACTACAAGGTTGAGCACTTTCTCCCGTTGTATGAGAACTCAACATTTGAAGACCAATCTCTGAGATAGATTTAAAAAGAGTACATTACAGAGCTGCAAAAAGGACAGAAATGCTGCAGAGGAGGACGAGATCTTCAACTTGGAGAGATGGTGCTAGTCAAGAATGAGCGGCTGGTACGAGACAGATGGCTGCTCGTTCGAATAACCAGCGTGTATCCAGGCCCCGACGGTGTGACCAGGGTAGCAGACGCGAAGACAACTATGGGCACTCTTGCGCGCACCTTCAATAGGCTGTGCCCGCTGCCAGTTGAAGATCGACCTGATGTGTCTACAAGGCGCAGCCCGAGGGGGCCAACTTCTTGATGCCTTGCATGTGTGCGAGCACAACGTGTCACACACAAGCTCACGTCACGGCGCGGTAGGCGATATGCAGCCACCACAGAGTATCATACTAATGGCAGCCACATGAAGGCACTACGGCGAGAGCGGGGGAGCAGAGCGACGCGGTGAGCGAGGCGACACCGACCCGATCGGTCATAGCGTGTTAATTGTTATTGAAGGCAAACCATAAGCGCAATATGTCTTTAAATTCATCATTAACGACATTAAATCTATTATGAAGCTACTTGGAGTCTAATTTAAAGAAACCCATCACCTAATCCACTTAGCTGCCAGCTTTCGAACTGTTGTACAATAATAATTCTTCTTAATTTTTAAGGTTTTTAAAGTTTCTATGACTATTGAATTAATTAATTCGACAATCACGTCATGTAAGCTCAGTATTTTTTTTAATCCTAAATTAGCGCCATCTACCACTGAAATTAGTAATTATGATTTTAAATAACAGATGGCGCTTTATAGTAGTTACTATTTAAAAAATACGTTGTGGACAGAGAGAAACTCGAGGCTTAACTACAAGTTGATGAGATTATGTTACACTTGTTACTGTCGGTCATGACGAGTTCCTCAGTGTTTCTATAAATGACTGATTGTGATTAGATTTCCAGATTACAAGTGTTTAAAAATATTTAAAATAGGGAAACATCAGTAGTCTTGTTGAAAATATATATATTCAACTACATATTCCTAAGTGGCTTATTTCTTAATTTTTATAATTGTTGATTTTTTTTAATAGAAAAAGAATAAATGTTTCCTTATGATACGATACAAGTTCTTTTTTGGGGTGTTCAATTCAATTCAATTTATTTATTTTCAGGCAACATGGCCTATGGATACATGATATAAGATAACACAAATATAATATACAAGTTATTTTTTGCAACTACTTAAAATATATGACTCTCCAACCAAAGTTGTAGATAATTTAATTTGCACCAAGTGTTGCGAACATTTATTTTTGATCAGATGAATAGGATATATAGTAAAAACCTTTATTAGCACAGTGTTCAAGAAGGCTGCCGAGGGACAAGGGTAGCTTTACACAGTTTACACGGAAGGTTGCAGTTTAGGTTACAATTCAGGCTAGAACAAAGACGTCTTAGAAATTATTCACATATACTATATACATACATACTGCCTCATACAGTATACTGATACGTCAGTACATAATACAGGCGCGGCTACTGTCTGTCCCTAAACATAATATACTTATATCTTCAAATCTACGCAACAGTTCAATTTTCTACACTAATATTAGAAGGATTTGATGGTTTTTTTTGACGTAACTACTTGACGATTTCAGATTTTTTTTCAGTTCTGGTGACGTCAACTCAACCTGTGTCTGCCAGTAGGTACCTATAGATCTAAGTTTAAATGCAATACTCACATTCAAGGGGATAGGGTAAACACAACAAAAAGTTTTTGATACAAAATAATTTTAATTTTCATAATTACAATTATTATATTATAAAAAATAAAAACAAAACAAACATAACTATATTCCTTCAGTACAAAATAAACATAAAATTAAAATGATTAAAACTATTAAAAGAATCAAAAATAAATCTAACTAGGTACTAGTTTCTTAAAAGCAAAGTACATAGTACAAATGGAAATGAGAGGTGCGGGGGGGGGGGGCTGCGGCACATGCAGTCCCATTAAAATTGACTGAATGGTGCCAGAGAGCCGGGCGGGACGCACTCGAGACAGCTTATCCCAGAAGGAGGGCCTCTGGGGTTTTAGTGTGGTCTGGGCTGTGTGAGGGGGGAGGGGTGCAGAGGGTCGAGTGGAAGCTCGCTCTTACTTTTTTGGGCTTGGGTGCCTGCGAGATCCGGCTCTTGGGAACCTTGGGGCACCCGCGGTAATTGGCGACAAGCTGCTGGCGTGCCCGTATAGTTGTCAGTTGTGACACTGCCCGCGGGGACCGCGCTTGTCTTGATGTTGAGTATTGAGTTTAATTCGGCGATTTTGAGGACTACGGCCTATACAAATGGCGTTAGGTGCAGACAGGTGGCATACGGTCTTGACCTTGAAAATCGCCTTCGTGTCGGCGGAACGGGGAATGACGGCCAATACCATTTCGTATGGCGTTAGGCCTTTGGCGCGGTGCATCCGGTGCACCTTGGTCACGGCGATGCCCTGCGCCGTGAGATCTTCTTCGATCTCCTTGGTGGAGAGCGAGACCGGAAGGCCCTTGAGGACGACCCTAAGGGTGCGTTCCTCGGGGAGGGCGTAGGTATGATACTGCAGGTGACGTGCCTGCAGCATCTCCGTCAGCGTCCTAAAGTCGCCAGACGTCGGGACTATGATTTTAATGCCGTCTTTAACGAGGCGGCCACTCGTGAACTGAACGTGGTGCGTGGTGCACCACGAGGAGACTTCGGTCCATTTTTCCTTCTGATGAAGGAAAATCGGAGGGGGCTTTTGGCTGCGAGGGAGGACCCTATGCGAACCAGAAGTGGATTGAACCGCTGAGGCCGGGGAGGCGGCAGCTGCGGGGGCGGGGGTGGGGGCAGGGGCGGTCGCCAAGGGGGCCTCGGTCTTAGCGGCCTTTGCCTGGGTTTTGGGTTTCGCTTTACGCGAACGTTTCTTGCCGACGACCGTGAAGTCGTCGGCAGAGGAGGACGAGGAGGATTCGGAGGAGGACTCCGTGAGGACCTCTTCCGAGTCGGAGGCCATCTCCGCGTCTAAGACCGGCGCGAGATGGGCGAACAGAGGGTGGTCGGCCAGGGCGGCGCGACTGATAGAGGGGGTGGGGGTGGGACGCACCGGGCTGCGCGACTTGGAGCGCGCGCTGGGGGCGGGGGACACTTGGCGCTCAGAGGGAGCGCGGCGGGGCGGGGGGGAGGTGCTGGAGTTCCGCAGGGGGTTTGGCTTTAGAGGCGGGCGGGGTGTATAGAAGGCGCGTGTGGCGCTAAGTGCGCAGGAGCGGGGGTTGCAGAAGGCGGGAGATGGCGTCGCGTCTGTCTCTCTGCCAGGTGTAGGCAAAGGTGAGGACTTTTGATATGCTTGTACCACTCGCTGCCAGTCTTCCCCAGGACGTCCTCTTTTGTTCGCAGACCGCGACGGAGGACGGCGCTGGGGCAAAACCGCACCTTTCCCTACCGCATGAAACGGCATATCAATCAGGCTTAGAGCTTGAAGAGCTTATTACATACATAATAACATTACATAATTAATAAAGGGAATTATTAATTATGAAAAGTGAGACAAACAGCTACACACTACACACATTAACAAGCTACAAATGTACAAAATAAGCTTAGCATTATTAAAAAAAAAAAGTGAGAAAATAAACTATTACATAACCCATACATTACAAAAGGCGTTAGGCCCTTGGCGCGGTGCATTCTGTGCACGTTGAAGCTCAGGGATGCCCTGGGCTTTCAGGTCGTCTTCGATCTCATTTGCGGAGGATCGAAACGGGATCCATGGTACTGCAGGTGTCCGCTTCGTGACCGACCTGGAATCGACAGACGTCCGGACAATAATTTTAATTCCGTCTTTAATGAGTTGGCCACTCGTGAATTAACGTGGTGCGCGACGACCACGAGGACGCTTCGATCCATTTTCCTTCTGATGAAGGAAAATCGGCGGGGGTTTTGTACGCGAGGGATGACCGTCTGCCTACCAGACGAGGTGGGGACAGTCGCGGCCGTAGAGGCGGCAGCAGCGGGGGCGGAGGCTGAGGGGGTCTCGGTCTTTGCGACCTTGGCCTGGGACTTGGCTTTCACTTTGCGCGACCGTTTCTTCCGACGACCTTGAAGGCACGTATTGCGCAAAGTGCGCAGGGGAGGCGGAGGGCACGAACAGGCTGCGCAAGAGTAGTGTGTGAGTGAGAGAGTACAGAGTGCGTACCCGGATACTGTCGCGCGGCTCTCGGCTGGGACTAAGACTAACCCTGAGATGAGTCGCTCTGCCGAGGTAGGCAGAGTTGAGGACTTGATATGCCCTAAGCTTGTACTACTCGCTGCCAGTCTTCCCCCAGAAAGTCCTCTTTCGGTTACAGAGCGTGATTGAGGATGGCACAGAGGCAGAAAGCGGGCCTCCCCAGCCATAGAAAATGCCAGAACGAGAAGAGCTTTTTACATAAATTTACATAATGAATGAAGAATGATTATACTAAGTTCTATCTCAATTATACAACCACTAACACACCTGAGCTTTAGCTGTGTTTTTAACTTTAACTCACGGCACCTTATATACATTTACAAGCTACAAATAAACAAATAAAATTATTAACTAAAACTTAAAATACAAAATAAACTATTAAATAACAAATAAAGAAAAACATAACGCCCAATGGACAACTAGTAGGCAATGCATTACATAATAATATTATATCTAAGTTATTATCACAATATTTAAGGAGTCAATCATGAAAGCCCTGTGACACAAGGATTAATATCCTAAAAGTGGGAGTGTTAAAGTTTAAGTTTCTGCCTTTTCACTTAACAGCAATCAGTACAACATGACAGCATGTTGTCCTTCAATATGGCAATCAATGTAAAGGCACTAATGTTCACTAAAAGTGTAGGTAGCACCCCTATATCAGAATATGTCCATGTATGTGACATAGCAGATGTGGACATTTTTAAACATATAAGACATAATTTATTTTACAATCATAAGCTACTTACTTAGGGTTTACAGATTCTGATAATAATAAATGCTTATGACGTCATTAGCTAGCTAGATAGAAATGGACATACAAATTTGATGACAAAGAGATTCCATTGAATGTCTATTATTAAAGAAGTTTCCATTTATAAATAAACTAAAAATGAATATCAAATACACTTCTTTTGTATTAAAAACAAACTAAAGAGATATTTCCTCTCATCCCCAACAATGACATCACCATGGTTCACATAATTCGTACTTCTCCAAGCACTCTATCAACCAGCCCATCGGTAAAGCTTTCAAATGCTTCATGTTGTACATTGGTTCATACATCTCCTGGAAAATAATGTAGTGTGAACAGTCAACCAGCCTGCCGTCTTTCTTTGCGTGGTACGGTACCAACTGCTCACTATCGGGGATAGATTCAGGGTTGGGAACTCTGCGTAACACTATCCCACCAGCATCAGTGATCAACTTAGTCAATATAGCTTTAGTTAAGACTAACGTATTAGAAAACTTTATATTTAGTATTGAAATTGTGTAAATAGAAGTGACAGCCATTGAAAATGCCTGGCAGTTTTTGTACTTGTTGTATCGGGCATTTTTAGGTCCGTTATAGGACTTGGTTCCAACTCCCTTCACCTCATACTGTTCAAATGACTCTAGTTCTCTTCGGAGGATTTCGTTACCCAGTCTGCACTGATGATCCAAATGTTGCTCACAATACCCTGAAGAACATCGAGACTTGATACACAGACACCATCCTCAGTATCCACAACAAGGTGAGTGACCTTCTTCGTAAGCTTGACTTCTAAATGAATGTTACTATGATGTTTACTTAAAGCTCGTAACTTGTTATTGCACAGTACGGAATGATGATGAGCAGTAAATGTGTATGTCATCAAACTCTAACTCAGCATATAATGCGGCAATGTGAGAGATGTTGAAGCTCTGCGTATACATCACCTTTTCAGCTGCTTCACGTAACAAATTCTTCATATTAACAGAAGCCAGTTGGTATGGAGTTTCTCCTTTACAGTTTCTGACATTCATATCTGCACCATTCTTGATCAAC
>NW_020800063.1:0-56719 GCF_003590095.1 Trichoplusia ni
ATTTAACGAGGATACAAAACGTTGTTCAGTGCCATCAACTTTTAAAGGAACTCTTGACTTTGAGGGATAAGGAAAGCGCTCTACACCGTGCAATGCGCTGTCCCACTTCCACAACACGGCACTTAATTTAGGAGGTGGTGAGGCAGGCTCTCAGCGTAGCTAATTGATTTTCCTTAATGAAGTTATTCGTTTTGATGAAAGACGAAGTTAGGGCTGCTGAATATTTAGTACGAACTCCGTTGACATGTACATACATAGTTATTGACGGTGATTCCTTCATTAACGTTATTTGGTCTAAATATTTGACTGCACGGATAGGAGAGCTATAGAGGTCACGACCCCAAACCCACTTCTTTGTGCATGTGACTTACGGTGCCATACAACATACATACAGACTTGTTTACGTCTGTATGTATGTTGCATATACAATTGAAACTTAAAATACAACTCTTTATATTTAATCGTTTCAGAATCCGAACGGCCCAAGTTGACAAAACTATATACGGTAAAAAAGTAATTCAATCTACATATTCCATTACAATGAAAATTCATCAAATATGGAAAATACCTGTCGACACGCCGTTGAATTCTATCAACGCTTAGACAGATTCATTCAATTGTATCATTGGATTCGCTTTTAAAAAATAGTCCAACTCCCGGATTTTAAATATATCTGTCTGATATTTGAATTTTCAGGTCCATTCAAAGCTCAAAACATGAAAATTATAAATAAAACGACTATTCGGGATTCCTATTATCTACTCGGCGGAAATATCTTACTAACTTCGTACTTACTTTATAATCAGCCAAGCCATTTCTCAAGTCTATCCACAACTATTTGTAGACGGAGCAATGCAATTCCATTCATCTCTGTTCTTCATCTGAACATTCACTATTTCTTTCTCTTTCCATCACCTAATCCAGCCAATGTTCCCAACAGTTTAGAACTAAAACAAATCGTCTTTTAAATCTTTGTCTGATACCACTGCGCGGTAGACTAACATTCTGAGTGCAATCTCGAGTTCTACACGAGTGTCATTTGTTTTTACTTCCTTTAATTTAGTTCTGGCGGCTTGATTTAAGTGTTAAATGGCCAAAATAATAAAAGAAATCAGATTCTTTGAAACCTTCATTTACTAAGTCCATAATTTATTGTCTGCGTATTTTATTCTAGCATCTTCATCCCATCTAAATCCATTTATCACAGCTTGTAGCGAATTTATTTGTCTGTTACAAGAACTTTTATTAGAAGCTTTTCCATCTAGTAGAATTTATAAATAAGGCATAAATTTGTCTAAGACCCTTTTACGAGCACTCTATTACAAAAGCAAGAAATAAACAATCACTGTTTTCCTTTCCATTTCCCAAATTCCCTCTCAGCACAAATTTGAATATTATTATCATTAAAGTTTAAAATACTTTTTTTGCAGGTATCCTATTATCAAGAACAGTGGTCTAATATGCAAGCAGCGCCCAATGCTGTGGAGATATGGGATACTGGAGTCGATTCAAGTCTTTTAAAGCTGGTTGGACAGGCTTCCGTGGCGGTTCCTAAAGATTTTGTAAGTTTTATACCTTGGCATAAGATAGTCGTTTTTAGATCGAAAGTTAAATAACAAATGAGTCTAACAGATGTACCTATAATTTAATGTTATTATTGTGGTAACAATAGCAATATTTTTTATACAATACTAGCTGTTGCCCGCGACTTCGTCCCCGTGGGTAGAAGATATAAGTTATGATTTATACCGGCCCGGTTTTTTTCACATTTTCCATTATATCTTAGCTCCTTTTAGTCGCAGCGCGTTGGTTTATAGCCTAAAGCCTTCCTCGATGAATGGTCTATTCAACACAAAAAGAATTTTTCAATTTGGAGCAGTAGTTCCTGAGATTAGCGCGTTCAAACAAACAAACAAACTCTTCAGCTTTATATATTAGTATAGAGTATAGATGTAAGTGATGACTGTTTAATAAATGATTTTCTGACAATTGCTTCCAAATATTACGATATTCTAGACGGGTAACCGAGTCTATCTACAAGTATGCCCAACGTTTACTGACTGAAAGCAATATTATTGCAGGTGTGGATAATATTAGTTTCTGACGTGGTGGCAGAGCCTCTAATATAAGAGTAATAGCAAATTTAGATAATGTGTTTATCGGCGTCAATAATTGGATGCCGAAATCAATTTTGAATCTTTTCGTTTGAATATTCTATTTGAATGTATTTGTTTTTTTTTAATTGCAATATAACATCGGCATTTACGACCTTTTCATTTAAAGGGTAGACATGAAGACACAAATATAGAATGTAAAAACATTTACTGATGCTTGTTCCTGCTAATGCTCCGAACGGTCCGATGTGAGCAAAATGTTAAGTGACCCTCAAAAACTTCCAGAATCTTGACCTTCTATATTTAGCTACTACATTAAACACTTCAAGCTCAATGCACTACGAGTAATGTACAAAAAACGCAGTATTTTGAGAAAACTCAAACTTGAAAAAGATTATATCTTCGATTATTCTTCCTCATTTATATGGTTGATGTACAACCTGGTGTCAGAGTTTAAGCCACCGTTTGTTTTGACAAACATAAACTTACATAGTATAAGATTACTTTTCTCCTTGTGATATTTTACTTCGCTGTTTTTAGCATGTGCTAATCACTTTTTAATAAGCTCACGAACTCTAAAATACATTCAGGCATGCGAGAATTCGAACCGACTATTGATATGGCAGTCCAACGCTCATACCTCTAAACTATCACAGCTATGATATTATCTTCGATTACTTCTTCCCACGTACTATATACACTCTAGCTACGAGAATTTTAAAAACAACGGTCTAGAGACAATCAGGTGTTTAATCAGAGTCATGTTTCCAGAATGTTCACCCTCATCTCGCCAAGACACATGTACGGAACCGTTTGACGCGACTGGCTGAGGGCCGGGATATTGATTGGGCGACAGCTGAGGCTCTGGCTTTTGGTAACACTTCATGTTTCTGATTGATATCTAATATTGCTTGTCTGGTTATCTAGACAGTGTTTCATATTCTTTACGCTTTTGTAAGTAATTTTAATGTATTGTAATTTTTGTGGGAATTTTGGTCTTATACTCCTTTTTGGTAAAATATCATTTCCAAAATTAATCCGGATTGTAAAGTAGTCCTGTTGTTTTTAAATACTGGATCGTCAGTAACTATAAATAATCTTGTTTCTAAACTTGTGCCAGTAGACATTATGACACATGACTTACAAGTTTTCTGTGGCAAAATCTACACACTTCTGGAAAACAAACCAATACAACTTAATACTCAACCAAATAACATAATATTAAGTAACAAAAGAGTAAACTTTCCTAAACTTATGCTCCAATAAACAGACGCAATATTTAGGAACATGAAAAGTAAACGTTTTCCTCATCATTCTACTCCCAGGTTCGTTATTAATGGAGGGTCGTCACGTCCGCCTGAGCGGTGAGGATGTCGGTAGAGGCACCTTCTCCCATCGCCACGTGATGCTGGTCGACCAGGAGACAGAAGCTATCAGGATACCACTCAACCACATACATGAGAAACAGAAGGCTTTTCTTGAAGTAAGTAGTCTTATTGTTCCCTTTGGTGTAAAGATGGAAAATTGAAAAGAGTATTCTTCAAAAAGGAAAGGCATTAGGCATAGAACGTACTTGTCTAGTATACCTAAATACTTAGAAATTATCCAAAGCTTTGGAACACAAAAGTTTCTTAGAAAATAAACTTTTACTGATAAACTAGGTATTTGTTACGTATCTTAACTCACTGTTATATTCTCTGTTTAAACAATTTCAGTATAACAGTCACAGGTTGGTATAATGAACAGGGACCTTCATAGACCAAAACTACTCTATTGTCTTTCGTAACAGCCAATAATGCTTAAGAGATATTATCATTTCTGGAATCAATAGGTATCCTTTTGTACGTTGCAACAATACGTTGAGTTCGAACAATGAACACCACACGTTATTGGATTTATGCTCACTGTAAAGGAAAACTGTAATATAATATATACGATTAGTCTTTTAATGATTAATCGGTTCGTGTAAATACTTTCGGTACAAATCAATGAACGAAAACACATGCTTTTTATATTTGTACCTACAGTTAACCTTTTTTTTTGGTTAGTCGAGGGAATCCTCATGGACACCCAACTCCTCGGGGGAGGGAGCGGGTAGTGTTAGACTGTTACTGACTAAACCTGAACCGATCCTTACCTGTCCTTCCTACCTGTGTTTTATGCTTTAACAAAGATATTCTAAACTAGACAAATCTGAGACGACTAGTCGCATATACCAAATGTCTTTGAATGACAATAGCTGTTATCCTACAAGCGCATTTCTCCTTTCAGGTAGCAAATTCGATTTTATCTGAAGAGGCAGTATTGGGCTTTGAATACGGAATGGCCTACGACAGTCCAGATAATCTGTGCCTCTGGGAAGCACAGTTCGGTGACTTCTACAACGGTGCACAGATTATAGTGGACGCTTTTGTTGCATCGGGAGAATGTACGTATTTTCAAGGTTTTTAGTGAAGTGGCTCACGCTACTGCATCGATGTGTAAAAACATTATTATAGTATAAAGAATGAACTGTGACATCAATAACTTAACAGTACTTTCTTATCTGCTGTACATGAGTTTCTCTGAGTATATGCCAAAATAAAATGTAAGCTACTACATTGTGCGGGTTTGATCGTACACCTACTAAAGCAACTAGTAAATACATATAACGGCTTCTTTAAGTAGGTACTTACTTACTTTAAGTAAGACTTAGATCGTTGGATACAGGAAGTCGCGTTACTTACCGAAGCGCTTCGGAGTCAATCTGGGTAATGCATGTGAAGTCAGAAAGCTGAAGCGTTGGATTTCCATTCTCATTTGAACTTCATGAACTTTCGCTTCAAAGCTTTCATGCTCGAGAATGGAAATAGTGTAGAGTTTATGCGTAACTTGAGTAGCTGGAATAGTAAAGTAGTTTGGGTTTGAGTTTTATATGGCTAGCGTATGCCAAACAGAGTTTTTTTAAAGACTCACTCACTAACTGATTTAAACCTTGTGATGCGTCATATGCTTAGAGACACCCAGACACAGATCAAGCACTCGTGAATCACACAAACGCTTGCGATCAAAATCGCAACACGTCGAGCTCATTGGGTTAGGTGGTGACCTCAACCACTAGACTATCCGTAAGTCATTTCATGAGTTGGAACAATTAATAGTGTGTTCAATGAAATTGGCATAATATGTCGAGTCAATTTTAGTCATTACACACGTACAAACAGCTTACAATTATTTTCATTGAAACCAGTTTTAGTGGAGAATGCACGGAAAAAGATGGGGTATTGAAGGAAAAATGTAAAAAGTTTCATTTGTGAATCTTTATTGTGAGTTTTTGAAGCTAGACCGTCACTTTAGAAGAAAGACAGCGAGCTGCCTTCTACACAAAGACAAATTTGATTTCGATTTCCTATGACAGATACAATGTATCATCAATAACTAATGTCAAATTTAAAACCTAACATTCCTCTCCTTCCAGCTAAATGGGTTCGCAGCAACGGCCTCGTAATGTTGCTTCCCCACGGATACGACGGAGCCGCCTCCGAGCACTCCTCGTGTAGACTCGAGAGGTTCCTACAACTGACAGACAGTCGCGAAGCCGCTCCTGACTCTGATAACGTTTGCCTTCACGTTGCTAACCCGACAACGCCGGCGCAGTACTTCCATTTGTTGAGGAGACAGGTATGGATACATGAGGATGATTTGGTTTTTAGGTCATAAATAAATAATACTGGATGGTAAATGTACCACTGCTGTCCAAAGGTCTTTTTCCAAACAAAAAATGTTTAAAGCACTAGAGGAAGGCTAGTCGAGTAAAAATATAACCTCTTCACACATTGAATTTGGTTTTCACTTTTTTAATGGCCATTTACCATACAACAATAGCGCACTACGTGCTAAGTTTTTTTGCTATAGCAATAAAATCATGTCAAAAAGAAACATTGTTGCACCAAATCTTACTTCGTTTGAAGAACAATTATTCTTTAGCCTGATATTGTCTAAAGTTCTACGAATCAACTAACAATCTCTAAATTATAATGGGCTGCTTTTCAACACTTTTATTTGTTTTATCTTTTTAGTAACTTACAAAGAATTGTTAAGTACTTCTAGACTCCAAAATTTGAAACACTTTGTTACTGTTCAGGATAATCTTAAAATAAGTACATATTTGTGTTTGTTATCGCGAAGTAAGTGTATGTGTTGGGTAGGCGTATAAGTAACTTAAAGTGTTTGTGAAAGTAATGTTCAAAGAACAACAGTGGAACAAGCCAGAACTCCAGCTTATTGAATCAAACTTTACTTCATTTACTTAAGAGGTTTAGTTTGTGTGTCGCGAACATAAGGAACTCTTAAAACGACTTGAGGTATCTATGTGGTCGGATGAAATTAAATTAATTATCGTTAATAAATGTAATTAGATTGTATTTTTTATTCAATGGCTAGATTAATGTTTTTATCTCCAGACTAACATCAAAATAAGACGGGAAACCGCAGCGAATTTTCGAAAACAAACAGAACAGGAAACTTTACGATATAGCTGCCAATATCGTCATTTTGTATTTTCTCAAATGTTTTTTGTTTGACAACACTGTCTGAAAATTATCTTTCTTTCTTTTGCAAGTTAGATGAAACCCTTCCCAATACACAATACAATACCAGCCTATATAAATTTGACTGCTTGGCACAAGTCTCTTCCCGTAGCGTATAAAGAAGATTTTGGGCATGGTGATTTGAGAATCCAATATTTGGGATCCAGATTTCCTCACGATGTTTTCCCTCGCCGTTTATCAGAGGAATTTAGTACATTGGTTCTTTGCCTTTGTTGCAATGCTTGCCAAGGCCACCACGAAGGTACAGACTGTATATTGTTCTTGCAGGTGGCTCGTAATTACAGGAAGCCATTAATAGTGGTAGCTCCAAAAGTATTGCTGCGATTAGCTGATGCTGTGTCGCCGCTTTCTGACCTCGCACCACGAACTCACTTCAAGAACGTGATAGGTATGTATAGTGCCAATCACCTGTTAAAACGATTATATTGATACTGGTACTGGGTTAAAAAACAGAACCATATTTTGAGAATAATGTTTTCAAGTTATAGATTAGACAGCCTTTGAGATTTTGCCTGAGGACAAAATCTGAAAAGTTTTTTTAATTAACCTTTGAGATTCAGTAGATGTAAGACTGATACTATGTTTTGTGTATGATAAATTTCTATGAGTAAGATATATGATACATAGCCATTTAAAATATGTAGGTTATTTTGTTTACCGTCGTTGAACGGCTATGTTCTTATATGTAAGACAAAAATATCTTTCAAAATTAGTTTAGGCTCAAGGGAAATCCTCTTTCATCTATCTTTTCGAAGTTTTGTCCCGAAAGAAAAGCTCCAGTTTTTTGCTAAATTAACACAATAGGCTCGTAAATTACGAGGAACAGAAAAACAAGTTGATTTATAAATATGTGTAAGCTGAGCATGTATTCAGATAGGGGAAATGATGCTCGATTGTTTTGTTTTATCTCATTCAGGTACTTTATATGGGTTTATTTATAACGTGGTCAGGTAATAAATAAACCTAAGAAAATTCAAATAATGGATAGACATTGCTGAGAATATGTATTTGTCGGTGATTCGTTCTATGAATTTTTACTCGCCTATTTTTATACTACTGTAGTTTATTTATGTGTGTAGGTATGCCTTCCAAAATGTGGCACAAAATATCCTTTAAAAAAAATGTTTTTATATTATTCACAAAAAAAATACAGCAATAAGTATTCTCGCTTTCTTCTAAAGATTTCTTCTTAACCTTATTTTCTAGGTGACTCCTTGCCCGATCCGCTGAAAGTAAAACGTGTGATCCTAGTAAGTGGGAAACATTACTACGAACTGCACAAGGAGAGAGTGAAGGCTAACATCGATGATGTTGCCATCGTGAGGGTCGAGAGTCTCGCTCCCTTCCCCCTACCGGACCTACAGACTGAGCTGGCCAAGTTCCGGAATGCAAGGAGTAAGTAACATTCGAACACCTATTAAACTAAAGTGGGTAACTAAGAATGGATTTAAGAAAAAGACTAGGTAATGCTATTAGACACTACAAGAATAGTGGTATAGGATACCATATAGATTACTTTCTAATAGATTCTGTGACGTTCAACCAAGCGAACAAATTGTACATGGGGCTCACCGCGCTACCCGCGCCTTCCTCAAAGCTTTGTGGACACGGCAAGCACAAAATTTCCCCATGTTTTATTAGGGGGTTATCTATGGAACCCCTCAACTGCTATTGTCGCTTATATAATGAATTAAGCGATTTCATAACTCGCCAGTATTAACTTGCACTTACCATTCACAGATGCGAACCAAAAATAAAATATAAAGTTAATAAACTTATCATCCATGATTTTCGAATCACAAGTACATTCAATTATTCACTTTCATACAGTTCATTATTTAGTATATTACGTGATTCCCTCATTATCTACTTAACTAATAATTAATCGAACCGCTAACGGATAACGAAACTTCCAGTGTTCATATGGAGTCAGGAGGAACACCGAAATATGGGAGCTTGGAGTTTTGTTCAGCCGCGGTTTGAGAACCTCCTTGGTAGAAAAGTAAGTAGAAAAGTTATTCATCCTCTGGATTTTGAAGTTTGTGTGGCAATAATAGCGTCAAGATAGCGTCCAAGAGATTTGGGAGTGCCTGAGAGATATATTGTCGTCTCTTTCTGACATTTAGATTTCGTAAACGTATACTTTACGAAATATAAATGTTTATTTGTATTTGTTATGTTAATTATATTTACTTTCCGTGAGTAACTTTACTTGCACCTTGTCATATTAATGATTTATTATAATTATTTATTTGTATTTTTACTATTGTATTATTTTTATTCAGTAAATATAAAAAAGCTACTTGTCATCGAGTCATAATACACCAATTACTTTAATATTTATCATAAGGTATGTAGATTAAGTTACTCACAGAAAGTGGACATGAGAACGTAATTAAATCTTCAGCTCAGAAAATATAATGCACCTACATAGAAACACTTCAAAAAAACACGATTTAGACTTTACCTTGAGTACCATAGTTTTGCAGTTGAATTTAATCGAACTCTTTCTATCAATTGTTTCAGCTGATATACGCCGGCCGATCAGAAGCTCCGACACCAGCAGTGGGTGCATCAGTCCTACATAAAGTAGAAGTTGAACATGTGTTGAAGGAACCACTTTACAATATTAAATAATGTTTCCATTTAATGAGAATTACAGAAGTTTCTCTTAACTTGGAGAACTCTACATAAGAGCATGTATTTGGAAGCGCCTGACTATGTGGAGCTGTTGAACGTAAACCTTTTTAAAGGCTGCGTTGGGATGTGTAGAGAAGGATATTTATAAAAACGCATTAAAAATTTGTCATATTTTTGCATTTATGTATTTTTTAATCATATTTTATGTAAATATTGATGCTATAAGTAAATTAAATTCTTACAAACTAAATTGTATTTTTTGTACGCCTGAATCAAAGAATATAATTAAAAACGTAGTGAAAAGAAAAAAAGATATTTCTTGGTATACACCATAGACAATCCAAATTAACTATAGAACTAAACACTATAGTGTATTAAGAAACAACTCTCCCACTATCTCTTAAGCTATAACTTAAATAATTAATCGAAACAAATTCTGCAAGGACAGTGCAAAATCCCAAGTACGTGTCGTATATTTCCGTCTAAGGTGCACTGGAAGCCGGCCAAGACCGTCCCATAACCGTTAGCTAAGTAGTTAGTCCTTTATACCTAGAACAAGGTAACATTGTGACTTTGAAGGGTACCTAAATTACTCGAAGCTATGCAAGTCTCCGGTAATTTGGAAAATGACTTCAGAAATGTGTCTTTTTCCAAATCATCGGAGTCTTGCATAGCCTCGAGTACTTTAGCTACGTTTAACCTATCACAGGCTGTGGTATAAAGTAACGTTATTTTATCTAAACGATGCACTTAAATCAAATATTAAGGCATAATGAAATAATAATGGAATGTAAAAACTCACAAATATAACATTACGACGACGCGTAATGCGAGTGAAGAATTGGTAAGCTGTAGTTAAAAAGTAAGTATTTGTAAATACTGTAAAATCAATGTGTTAAGTACACAGTGTGTTGATCATTAGGAGCAACATTTACCAAATTACAATATTCATATAGCGAAACAGCTTGTTAATACAAAACCGTGTAACATATTCAGGAGCCTAACTCAACAAGTAATAAATTTACGTAGTTCCGTCAAACAATCCAGCCTTTGTTTAATCAATATTAGTTTCCGCCGTTGCTAAGGGTGCGAAACAAACTGAAAACAACAAGAAACTTAATAAAATGCCTCCAAAAGCAAAGAAAAAGGAAAAGAAAGAGGAAGAAGATGATGCAGACAGTAAGAAAGAAGAGAAGAAGTCTAAGAAGAAAGGGAAGTCGAAAGGTAAATGTAATGTGGACATGCTGACTGACGCGGCGATGGATAATGTTTACTACGCGTGTCATAATGTACAAGAATTGTTGCAAGCTCGAGGGTTCAATCATCCTGACTTCGCTAAGAAGAAGAAGAAGCGATAATTGTAGCAGTGACTGCCGAGTTGAAGGTCGAGGGTTAAAATGTGTTTTCGAATTTACAAGGTTATTTAAAAGTAGCTGTCACTTGCTTAAAACAGTGAAGAAAATAATCGTAGGGAAACTGGGACATGGGAAATGAGGAGTGACTTTAAAGAATAAAAGAGATTTAATTTGATACTAGACTGCATTTGATTATAATAGTTAAAAAAATACAATACGAAAGTTAATACGAGTTTTTATGAACCGGGGTATGTAATTCGGTTATTTATGTTGTGTGTGAAATAATGTATACTAAGTTAAATAATTTATAAGTTATTTACAATTTATTCATTAAAAATGTTATCTAAAGAATCTTTAAAAATATAAACATTTATGATCAAATTCCCTAGTTTCATTTAATAGGTTATCAAATTATAAACCAATGTGAGTATAAAGTGTAAATTACTGGTGGCCTATGTGCAGCAGTGATCTTAAAAAATCTTTGCTGATTTATTGATAAGACGCGAATGCTGGGCGTGAGTACCGGGCATGCGAATTAAAAAAGACGGTCAGACGTGACTTACACGGTTGGCCCAGCCTGTGACCCAGCTCAGACAGATGAACGGGCCCGGGGTGATTTTAGTCGGTGAGAGACTGACTTATTATTATCATCATGCCGTTGCACTCGTCGCGGGTTGAAGCTATTTGCTTTGCCACGAAAATAGGTGGCCATTGTAAATAAATCATGTATATATTTTTATATTAGTTCCAAACAATGATAAAAACTTGTTTGAAGCAATACTTCACTTACCGTCAAAAACCAAATAAGTCTAAAAAAGAAATGCATCTCTAAGTTAGTTACGTCAAATTCTTGTGTCAAGATACAAACCTATTGAGAATGGTTCAAAAAATGTAAATCAAAATGTTCGTGATAGATAATAACAAGACGTGTAATTTCCCAACCTTTGACAAAGATCTTGTATTTATATTTCGTTATTAACAAATTAATACAATCACTATGGACCAGAACCATGTTAAAAACTAAGTAAGTGTAAGGAAAAATTATATGTACTTTTAGATTAATTTTTCAATTTTGATGTTTCAGCTCAGTCTAATATGTAGGTAGTAGGTAACAATGAAAGAAGAACGTATGTTTCCTTAAACCTAACAGATTAAGAATAAAGCAGGGAAGGTAATAAGTACGAACATAACCTTTCGATTTAGCTGTGTATAAAATTACTTCTACGCGTAAAAGCAGGTATTCAATATATCTGGATTTTAAATACTGACTCTCAAAGTATACTAAACTATTCTTGTATCTTTATCCAAAAATAATCTTCCAACTGTAATGACTCCTAAATAACATCCTCCTTATTCTGCTGCCCTAATACCGACGTGACTTGAGAATAAATACATCAATTCTAATTTCCTATTTACGACGCAATAAAACACCAGAAGTTGTCTAAAATACAGACTTCCAGTCCGTCAGTCAGTAGAATTCATTGCCCCGTAAACGCGAATATCTATTCTCCATCTTGTGGTCTTATTTCATGAACTCTATCTGAGTATTGGAAATCGATAATGCTAATAAACAAGACTAAATGTGGCTTATTTATTTGTCGCAATCGCTAAATCTGTTGCTTTGTTACTTTTGTATATGTTTGCCATTGACTTTTGTATTGAATCAGCAACGAAAATGGTTACACATAATTTAGGGCTCAATAGTACGATGACCTTACTCTATATCATATCACGGCTGGTTTACCTTGATCCTGCGTCAATTAACTGTTAATGCAAAAGAAAATATCCATGTGATGGGAATCACTTCGACATTTTCTACGAAATGAACTTGCGGTTTCCAAATTGAAGCCAAATTGGATAAAAGAATAAATTATTTTACCTTCTGAAAGTGTTTAGCAGAAAATGCAGACGTTGAACAGTTATTTTGATCCCCTAAGTATTGCTTTGACTATTTGGTACATCGACAAGCTCTGTGAGTTGACAATAACATCCCTTAGAATTGATTGCCTGTCGCTTACCAGTCCTATTTACGACTTAGGTGGTTTTTATTGCTACGATTTTAGGACTTTCGGGTAACAATTTGTTGCGTTATTGTCGGGGGAATTAAGGCTTTTAGTGCCTTCGCCCAACAATTATTTGATCAAACGAAAATAAGGTTTACGTGCCCAATGATTTAAAACCCTATTGCGACGATAAATAAGTTTTGCCGATCGATTTACGAAAATATTGTAATCGTTTTCCCTTAGCCACAGTCCAACTACATTAAGAAAAACTGCAGAAGGTTTAATCAATTTATTCCATGCTACATGGGTATTATATTTTGTATTGGACTCTTAATATTCTACCGCACAAAATACCGAGGGTAATTTATCGTCTTTAGCCTTAATGCCGTAGGGTTATTTTTCCCCTAAACACTTTATTTCCTACCAGATTGTCTTACTTGTAGTTTTCTTTCTTAGTTTCGTTTGTCGATCTATGGTAATGATGTGCTTCTTTAGAATAGTGCGCGGCAGTTTTGCTGGTAGAGTTGGGTTGAAAGGGTCGATTCGCATTAACAGTGGAATTTTCATTTTGAGGACAATTTTCGGTAGGTACAATATTTGTAAATACGTACACATGCTGGTTTTAGATACTAGAAAGTTCAGGACAAGAAATAATATAAACTAATTGATGATGACTGATGAACTTTTTCCGAATTTGAATTGGCAGTTGAGTCTTAATTCGAAGCAAGAGCTGAAGGGATCAGTGTTTACCACAATGTGTAGTTTTCGTTCGGCGTTCGATTTTTTTTTTGTTGGGTCGCTAAAAAGAATAGTTTTAATTCTGGAATTTCGCAAACAAAAGATCACATTTCGAAACTTAAGTAACAGTATTTTCGTGACGCCTTCCCGCGGTCATTCTAAACGCATTATTACTATTTCTTTTTTTCTTTTTTATTCACATCCTCCTCATTCTATGCTATAAGTATCTACCTTCGTCTGGATCAAATACTTGATTACTTAATCAAACTTAAGCCGCACTGCATAAGGCAGATAATCTGTGCAAAATCCTCCGTACACTTAAACGTGCCTAAAGCTAGTTTCGCGTTACGGAAACGCGTCCCTGTTGCTGACAATTTAGCGTTACATGCCACGCTGGGATAATACATCTGGCACTGGTATAGAAGGCACTTTAAGTAAGCCTTCATAATAGCTTCTGCTGTGTAAGTGACATGACGTGATAATGAAGCTTTGAGAAACCTTACACAGAAAAAAAGGTCAATTATGAGCGAAAATAGTTTGAGTTTTGGAGTGTAGGCAAGAAAAGAAAAACGAAACGACCTCATGCGTGATAATTTCTTTCGTTTTTCCAAACAACGGTGCAATCATTTTACACCAGATCCAAGTTATTTATTTATTTAATCACACTCTAATATTGTGTTTATTTTTTAGTAACTAACCATGGCACCAGCAGTGGGCATAGATCTCGGTACCACTTACTCCTGCGTAGGGGTGTTTCAAAATGGTAAAGTGGAAATTATAGCAAATGAGCAGGGCAACAGAACAACGCCCTCGTACGTGGCCTTCACAGATACCGAAAGGCTAATCGGAGATTCCGCCAAAAATCAGGTACATAAACAATTACTCCATAAATAAAAAATAAGAGAAGATGTTTGGATGGAAAGATGATTAATATGATACAGTTCATAACAAAAAAAATATTCCAGGTAGCGATGAACCCAAAAAATACGGTGTTTGATGCAAAAAGACTCATTGGAAGAAAATTCGACGACCCCAAACTCCAACAAGACATCAAACATTGGCCCTTTCAAGTTGTCTCAGACGGCGGGATACCAAAAATAATAGTTGAATACAAAAAGGAAAAAAAGAGGTTCTCCCCAGAAGAGATCTCGTCAATGATACTAACCAAGATGAAAGAAGTTGCCGAAACATATTTAGGCGGGACAGTGAAGGACGCGGTCATCACAGTTCCAGCTTACTTTAACGATTCTCAGCGTCAAGCGACGAAAGACGCTGGCGTCATTGCTGGCCTTAACGTCCTCCGTATTATCAATGAACCAACAGCCGCTGCACTTGCTTATGGTCTGGATAAAAATCTAACGGGCGAGAAAAATGTGCTCATATTCGATTTGGGTGGAGGGACCTTCGACGTGTCCATTCTTCAAATATCGGAAGGCTCGCTATTCGAAGTCAAGTCTACAGCAGGTGACACTCATTTGGGTGGAGAAGATTTTGACAGCAGAATGGTCGATCACTTTAGTCAGGAATTTGAAAGGAAGTATAAGAAGAACTTTCGAGATAATCCAAAATCCATGAGAAGACTTCGGACAGCCTGTGAAAGAGCTAAGAGGACCCTGTCTTCAAGTACAGAAGCTAGTATAGAAATCGATGCACTCTTCGAGGGTATAGATTTTTACTCAAAACTTACAAGAGCTCGGTTTGAAGAATTATGTTCGGATCTTTTCCGTCAAACTTTAAATCCAGTTGAAAGAGCATTGAAAGATGCCAACCTTAATACAAGAGAAATACACGATGTGGTTATGGTGGGCGGGTCGACGAGGATACCGAAAGTGCAAAGATTGTTACAGGTACCAAACATTGCAGAAATAGAAACATCAAATAAGAAAAATGACTAATAATTTACAGTTGTTTTTCAGGAATTTTTTGGTGGAAAATCTCTTAATTTATCTATTAACCCTGACGAAGCGGTAGCGTATGGAGCTGCTGTACAGGCGGCTATTCTGACTGGTTCCAAGGACTCTCGTATCGCAGAAGTTCTATTAGTCGACGTAACCCCGTTGTCGCTTGGCATTGAAACAGCTGGGGGTGTGATGACGCGTTTGGTCGAGAGGAATGCACGCATACCGACCGCTCAGAAACAAATCTTTACCACCTACTCAGATAACCAACCTGCTGTCACCATACAAGTATGTATCATTTACGTATTTATCCATACTGTATTAAATCTATATCGATAACACATTTATAAACCTTTTTACAGATCTATGAAGGGGAAAGGGTTATGACAAAGGACAATAATTTGCTGGGAACCTTCAACTTATCGGGCATACCACCAGCCCCGAGAGGAGTTCCACAGATCGAAGTAATTTTAATGAATTGTTTTTTCTATAAATGATAATTATGATATTGTAAAACCTTCTAATTTTCGTTTTCAGGTGACATTTGACATCGATGCTAATGGCATACTTAACGTCAGCGCCCAAGATAAAAGTACCGGCAGGACAGAACAAATAACAATATCGAATGACAAAGGGAGACTTACCAAGAATGATATCGACAAAATGTTGCACGACGCTGAGAAATTCAAAGCAGAAGACGAAGCCGCCAAAAAGAAGGTAGAGGGTAGGAACCAGCTGGAAGGATACATATTTGGATGCAAAACGGTATGAATGATTCCTTTCATTTGACGATCTAAGTAAGAGTTTATTTCCTAGAGACAAAAACCACTTAACGTTAAGGAGGAATTTAAATGCCAGAATGGGGCCCGTAAAATCTCATATTGAATGTCTGAAAAATCTGATGGTCATCCTCCTTCTATATCTATCTACCATCCTATCATCATATTTCTTCCACAGGCAGTTGAAAACGCGGGGGGCAGACTGACCGAAGGGGAAAAATCTGCGGTATTGAGGGAATGCAACAACCAACTAAGATGGCTTGAAGGCCAAAGTGGCGGTGCCTCAGTTTCAGATCTAGAACAACATCTGAAAGATGCTCAGAGCGTTTGCCAGCCAGTTATGATGAAGCTGCATGGAGCAGGTGGCGGGGGCCCGAGCTGTGCCCGCCCGCCGAGTCCTGGGGGGCCGAGAGTCACGGAGATCGATTAACACCATACAATATCCAATTAGTACTCTTAGATGACTTTTGCTACTGAGGTGCAAGTATACGCTTGTTATATACCCGTAAAGAAGTCAGAGCCTGATCAAGTTACACCATAGACCTATTAGTTTGGTATTGAACTGTATAACTCTATCTCTTAAGGAAAAGCCATCTATGTATATTATTGGATATATTGTTAAAATGAACGTTTCTCATCAAACACCCTACATTACACCCTACACCTACATTATGAAACTATGTCGACCGTATTCTGAAGTTGTAAGCCTTTTGTGCACTATACAATTCCCATAGACTGTTAAAGTCCAAATTAGAACATAAATGTAAATACACTGATAGACACACATTACTTTACCATTTTGCTAATTGCTTGGTTACTTTAAATTACAATTTAGATGACATTGTACTCTTTCTAACTAGGCTAGGTAGGTAGGCATTTACAGAAGCCATAGTGAATAAAATATACAACATCAATAAATTGCATTTCATTTCAAATAAAACAGTTTATAATACAAAATCATTTATTACAAAAATATAACAATAATATCGAGCATTTATTAATATTACAATTTTGTGAACATGTGCAATAAATTATTCTAAAAATGCAATAATCGGCCTTAAGTGATTTAATTGTACTAATTGTTTTTTAATATAATTATTTGTGGTTACGTAGTTTCTATGTGCACCGTGCGTGAATTTAATGCAAGTTCTAATAACAATACTATTCACCAACATCATATAAAACAGACGTCTCAAACCATACTGTAATGTACTAAACTGTTGATAGGATCATGCTATAAAGTCGCTTGCTTAACAATAATAAAATAATGAAATTAAAAATCTCAAAAAACGCACCAAAAGCTAGCCTATCGCATTACTACCAACGTAAAATCTGTCGCAAACAATAATATATTCCATGGTCTAAATAATTTTAGATAATAACAAAACATAAACAGGAAGATATATTCAATAAAGGTTTATTTAAAAAAGGCTACAAATGTGCGCGTTGGAATACATTGCGGATCCAAGTGAGGTTTTATCAAAAATGATCAATCATTGCTGACAATGCGTTGCACTAGCACGAAATGAGCCTTAAAACTTCAAATAAAAACCAACAATAAGTCGTCAAATCGGAAATCAAAATAGACAAAACATTTTGTAGCCTCTTCTTGGATTAAAACTCAATTCAATTTCTTTAATCGTATATGGAACCGATAAAAGTGAAGATTTTTTTAACTGTTCTTAGAGCGATATCCGAGAATATTACACTAAGGGGCTTATCATCACCTCTTTAAATAAGCCTGTTTTAGCTGTGAATTATTCTACGACAGCCACTGATAAATGGTATAGGAAAACTGTGTGGAGAAACCTGGATACCAAATATTGGAATAAAAAAATCGCCTACCCGCAGTGAGCGTAGTGATCAATGTTCAAACATTCCCTATATGGAAGGAGGCTTGTGCCCAGCAGAACGTATCGACTGACTGCCCTAAAATCAGTATGTGCAATAAGGGCGAGTTCCGCAAAGGCATATAAAGAATAAATATACTTTTATCAATAGGTTAGTAGTAAACCTTTTACATATTTATTTTAGGCCCGATTTCTCAATCGTCAGATAACTTTTATATGAGGAATAAGTTTGACGTTTTCACAGATTTTGTATAGAAAATATGTCAAAACGTCGAAACTTATTCGTCAAATAAAAGTTATCTGGCGATTGAATAATCGGCCCTTCATACATCATATTTGAACTCCTGCATATACAACCAGCTTGAAGTAAACTTCTACTTAATACTAAGTTTATTTCGTACTAAATTGTGACCAATTCAACTATTTCAAAGATGTTTTTGTCCTTGTGTGAAACTAAGCTAACGTAATAAATAATAATAATTCATCTAATTGCATACTTGTTTATAAATACCTATAGGTAACTATTTGTGCCTAATTATATTTATATTTTTGAATGATTTTTTTACTTTGAAATTTCACCTTAGGGCATTGCCTCGGTACAGCGAGCACTGGGCATGATCTGTCACTTTCAAATGACAAAAAAGAATAATTGTTATAATGCTCAATGACTGTAGCCTAGTTACTTAGACTGTGCCCTATATATTTTTATCAAAATCAAAATCTTGCAGTTTTATGTGGTAGTTATATAAGGTTTAGCATATAGTTTAAATAAGAGGTCCGGCCCAATAACGATTGGAAAGTTTAGTTTTTTAGGAACAAAAAGGTACATTTATAAATGTTAAGGTAGGAATGACATATACATAAATACATATTCACTCCTATTCGATGTGGTATTTTCTCACTGTCACGGAGGCACTGATATAAAAGCACTATTCGTTTGCTACGCGAATTATTATCTTAAAACAAACACTTTAAGGTTTACTTTAGCTTCTGATCTTCACCTGGAATATTTCAGAGGATTTTTTAAGATTTCATGAGTGCAATAAAGTGCGGTCTTCTTTGACTATATACTTTTATATAATGCTTGTTCTATGAGCTTTTAAAAAACGATAATTGTCATTGTGTCTCGTTTCAGGAACCAACGTGGTTCTGCCTTAAAAGCAGAGAGAACATTGAACATGTTATAATGTTTACTTTGTTCAGAAATATCGGCCTAATAACATATTGTGCCCATATGCTTGAAACTGTGGAAACATTGTCTATTACTAATTTAAATATTTTTAAGCCACTATCTTTCTCGAAAGCAGTTATTTGGCACTAACGCCTGATACACTATGGTAATATTATTCTAGAATTGTGTCAATATCTGTAAAGCGCTCAATACTATGTCCGCATATGTACTCCATAACCCTTCAGTTTTATAATTTCCGGTTGCAGTAAAGGAAGCCAGTTACATACTTATCCGTCTGAAATCTTAAATAAAGAACAGATTAATTGAAAAACATTTATAATACGTGACGAATACGATGTGTGTTTCTTTTATATTTCACAACGCCATCTAGTCTCAAACTAAGCAAAGCTTGTATTATGAATACTAGACAACTGATAAACACTATTTTATATTTCTAAATACATACATAATATAGATACACTACACTAGAACAAATGATCATCACACTAATATTTGTCCTGAGTGGGAAATAAACCCCTGACCTCATGTATAGCAATCAGGGCAAGTTCTTAAACATAGTAGGAGCGCTCCATAGACATATTTTACTTACTTATTAGATATTTATATTAGTGGAATCTTTACAGAGTGAACACCAAACCTTTAAATAATGATACCCATTAAAAATAAACCCTGTACCACAAAACATCTGAATAACATAAATCACAGACTTGCCTAGTAGACATATATGTAGGTCATAATGTTGGAACAACACGGTGGAAGTATCTCGCGATGATAGCAAAAGATTTATTTAATGTCCATTAAATTAAAAAAAAATATAAATAAGTTTTGTTATGTAACGACTTTGTACTTATTCGTGACTGTTTAGTCCCCACCACTTCACCATTGTACCATTGATTCGCTTAGTTTCTATAAGTCGAACACTATAATGTACAAAACCTATTGATTCCTTAGAAAAGTAATCTTATTACGTGGCATCATTCAATTTAAAGCTTTAAATCGAAGTGTTAGAGTTGTATTTCGTAAGCTAACTATCAGTTAGGTACTTGCACCGTGTATCTATTTCACAAACAATATAATTCATAGAAATACGAAACGTAAACTTAAGCTAACTTATCTCTCAGTATCTTCTGTATAAAGGCAGATTGAATTTCGTCGGCTCTGGAAAAAAGAAACAAAAAAATTGCATGAGATGTAAGCAATTCAAAATTCACACTATTTTTTTTAGCTGTGATTATCTTCATCGGCCTAGCCTTTTCCCTTTTAAAACGGAACGAAAAATGAAAGGCAAGAAAAAAAGTACAGTATTTTCAAGATAAAACTTTAAAACTAGTCTCAGCAGAAAGAGAAGGTTACATTTTTCTCCCTTTTTTGGGAGGGATACGGGGTGCTGTTTGGTTTTGTAAATTTGTAAAAAATTACACTCAGAAATGCTATATCAACCCTATCTTCAATAAATTTTATTTTCAACTTACTTGGAACTAGTAACAGTGTGCATCAAGTTGATAATGTATCTCGGACAGACGTCTTCGTGCATGACTCGCGCGTGGAACAGCAGACCTTGGCAGAGACAGTACAGGAGTTCCACCAGCGGCCAGTTGGCAGGGATCATGCCTTTCTGGTAGCCCCACGAGGCTAAGATCTGAAATTAATGTTTTGAGTTATTTGAAGTTTTAACATAATGCAGCAGTAGGAAGTATACGGAATTGAATTATAAGAAGTGGATCTGACTAGTTGTTTGTTGGTAAATGTATACAGAACTTAATACGTAATTTTCGACCAAGCGATTATTTTTTGAAAAGTAAAATATTTTCTGGCAAGAAATTTGTAACAGCAAACCAAAGTGTTTTTGGGCTTTTTGGAGGAACTTTTCTTCCAAATACACCACAGATTAAGATGAAAAGACCTCTTTAAACATTGTACGATTATTATTTTAACATGAGCAAATTCTTTCGTCGGATTTTTTGTCACCTACAACCTATTCCCCACATACCTGCAGAGCTGATGTGACAGGCGCCAGTGCGATGGGCAGCGAGGGCGCGGCGCGGAAGGCGAGCCCCGACAGGAAGCCGGCCGGCAGCGCGAACAGCGCGCTGTCCTTGCCGTGCGAGCGGCACAGGATACACACTACTAACTGGGAACGGGGGGTAAGGTGACGTTATTAACAATATCTTGCTACTTTTCAATTAATTTCAACCTTAAGTGGCTGATTTTAGGACAGAATTTGGATAGTGCACTTTAACACTGTCCTTGAAGTGTAGTTCCCCTTTTGAAGTTAGTGAACTGCAAAAGGACTACAATGTGTATTATTAGGGTTCTTGAATCTCCTGTAGAGTCTTAAAATGCATTTTTGGATTATGGAATTTACTTATTACGGCTTTAGAACCTGCATATAAAATCTAAGTATCTCAGTAAGGCTGTCGGGAATCTATATATTGATTGAATGATTTGTTTTTCACACGTCTTTCAGTACATTGTCTTTAACTTGTTACATATTAGTATTTAATATGGAAGTAGAGCATGAAACGAAACAATATATTTACATAATGATTTAATTTACATTTCCCAAAAAAACATACATATTAATGTTACTAATACACCAGTAGTAGCACAAATATAAATACAACGTCAAAAAGACAAACATTAGTAAGGCACTCTAAAAAATCGTGACACAAATGTGTGTTGTATGTAAGAGCAATAAATAATCTTTACAAGCAAGGAACAAAGCGAACAAGCACAATAAAGTCTAAATTTAGTACAATACGTCAATGTACTTGTCACGCATTACTTATTCTCCCAAAAAAGAATGATAATGAGTACAACTGCAAGGCCAATGGATTAACAAATCGGTAATCAGATCAACCAAATTACACTTGAATAGGTCGGTTGAAGTAATTGTATTGCGACGATTTGTGAAACACTCGTGGTCCAAATTGGTTTATAAAAATAGCTGCTTGCGTGTTGATCATTCCATTACTCCTATTACTATAATAGGAGTCGTCGTAGTACGTCAGATAGAATTAAAGAAAAATACATGTATTTTGTGTCTATTTGAACAATGAAGATGGCACAAATAAACTTTTAAGTTAACTTACGTTATGATTGCAGCACAAAAGAAAATATACATATCCACAGACATTGAAAATAAAAGCTTTATCTCGATTGGAATAAGGGGATGCGGATGTTCGACGTCGCTAAGTCATGTAGGGTACCGTCCCATTTCCGCAAATGCACCTTACTTTCAGAGGCAATGATAAGCCTATATGCCTTAAGTTCATATTGATCAATTTTTACTTACCCTATATAAACCAATATATCCTCCAAAGAAGAGTCCTAGTTTCAGTTGCGACAGTCTCAAAGCTTTTAATGCTTTCCTAGGCGTCAATATCTTTGGTATAATCGTTCTTAGTAATGTCATGGCGTATCCAACACCGAAGAGTTGTGCTGTTCCCTGAAATAAGAACAATCAACTAATAAAAAAACACATTTTCGATGCCCATTAAATGGGCAAAGAAAAGCTGTGAACATCCTCGTTGAAATAAGCTAAGAAGAAAAAAACTAAGAACTTTGAACTAGAAACTCCAAGCAAGCTCTTTTAAGCCATTTTTAAGATAATCAAAATCTGAAAACCTAAGTATTCGCAATTAATATAGTTCTATTCAGGCAATCGAAATTAATAAAGTCGATTTAGTAAAATGTCACCACTTCTAAATGTATTTAACCTATGTTCAGCAATGTATTTAAACATATAACCACAAAGTTAGAGAGACAGCATAAGACCTAATAATTAATGAAAATGAAGTTTATTGTTCAAGCAAAATTATTTTAGGAAATTTAACCAGCGCACACAATTCTCATTTAACCAAGAACACAGTGTTCAGAATACAGATACTAGTGATAAAACATAACAGCACCTTTAAAATATAGTTTATGCATGGCCCTTTGTGCGGGCACGCGGGACTTCTGCCTTCAATACCAGTCACAGGCTCGCCAACCTCTTTCGATACACGCGGTGGAGTAAAGAACCTGAAATTCATAAAAGAGCATACATTAGCATACATGTAGTATAGATACTTGAATTTTGAATTTTTAGAAAACGTTAGAGGAAATTTAACCTTATAGTACCAAACTCTTTTGTACATTGCTTTAGTTTCAATTTGCAATGAAGGTCGTAAATTTAACATTTTGTCAACAAGATTTGACATTTGAGTGATGAGAGTTCGTATAACAATGGTGATAATGTATGTAGCATTTATTGTTTATTTCAACATAAAAATATATTTAAAAGCAGTATCTACTTATTGATTTTGACAATTGAAATTTGACAATTGAATATGTAATATATAAGTATTGATTTTCAAGTTAAAATCTTACACACAATAATAAGTGTATTAAAGCATACGAACAAGTTTTTTAACGCTGTCGTAAGAGATCGCTCTTGCTTTCATTGCTCTTATTTTGTAATATTACGACAAAATAGGGTGCCGTTATCTTTAGCGATAAAACAATTTGAATATGTTCAACTGTTTAAAAGCCAGACACTGTTCGTAATATAATTTCAAAATTAATTATTTTTAATTTTATATTTACTTTTTTTCCTTAATCTTCAAAATATTCAACTCTGTAATAACGTAAATACCTCAGCATTCTGGTGGACATTTTAAAAGCTGGAGCAAGTATTCTAGAGCTTTATGACTAACAAAGACCCCAACTATAAATACGGTTAATTTAAAAGTAGCTATCGTGAGAATGATCTCGGCACGGTAGTACCCCCGCCAAGTTCATTATTAAATGATGCAACGGTTTACTCAAGCGTATTTATCGGGATTGCCCGACTAGTTTCGGACCTAACTGGAGTCGGGGTCGCGATTCAAATGGTGGTATTTTATTATATTAAAATAATTAGTAGAAATACACTAACACAGCTCGAATGAAGCTACTCGATTAGCGGACGCGAGCTTTCAGCAATAACAAAACCTAATGAAACAATCATGACTTTATCTGTCAAGATTATGTCTAGAATATCCCTCAATGTCTAGTATAATATATGTATTGTTAAATAACTACGTGAACTCAGTAACCATTAAGTAACTGATATTACTAATTACGAGTCAAACAATACGACGTAAATCTCGGTCTCAGCGATGCTTATCGTTTCTGGTCATTTACATTTGACACGGTTTTTTCTTAATTAAACAACCTAATAAACAGAGTAGAATACGGAATCTCGACGCACAAAATATCGATGAATGATATTACGATGCTACAAAATTGCGATGCACGTTACAGCGAAAGACCGTGTCTGCGAAGCCACTACATTTCAAGGCATGTTACCGCGATACATCTTCACTGCGATACTACTAAACTTCGATGCACGTTACCGCGAAAACCTAGCTAAGAAACCAATTGTAATAACGGCGTTATTACTGATATTAATTGGTACAAAATTATAAATGAAAAACAAATAAATCGTAGGGAAAATTGGTTTATTTCTTAATGTAGCATAAATACGCAAGACCATCTAAATATGTTACCATATCCATGTCACCTATCTTATTAATATGCTCTTGGAGTTTTTTATAGTATTCCGTTTTTCTTTTTGATTTTTTTTCCATCAGACCAGCCAACCTTTCTATTTCATACTCCGTATTTTTTTGCTTTTTTACAAGTTCTCTCATTGTTTTGTATATATTCATTTTCCTTCTGTTGAGTAGACTATTCCAACGGTTATTCCAGCTTTCAACTGCATTTTGGGTGATGGGTATACCTGTGACAAAGCTATCCCAAACAGACCATAAATTAGGTGGGAATAGGGGTGGTTTTCTTTTTATAGTTATTGCAGGTTTATTTGGAGAAGACAATGATCTCTTACTGATAAATGTTCCATTTACCTTTTATTCAAACTATACAGAAAACTATCCAAATACAACTGGTCTTTGCCCTTTCTTGATTTAATAAACAAACAAGGAGTCTCCATGATTATAAGGTTAAACTCGATCTGAATAGCTTTAAAATGTCAACACAAAATCGAACGAAATTACCAACTACCCTCATTATTAACTCGTAACAAAGTAGCCAATTAATAAGTAATAAAATAAATTAATGGCAAAAAGCATATTAATAAGAAAGCTGACAGATTCCGTATTCTACTCATTTTTCCCTACGATTTATTTGTTTTTCATTTATAATTTTGTACCAATTAATATCAGTATTAACGCCGTTATTACAATTGGTTTCTTAGCTAGGTTTTCGCGGTAACGTGCATCGAAGTTTAGTAGTATCGCAGTGAAGATGTATCGCGGTAACATGCCTTGAAATGTAGTGGCTTCGCAGACACGGTCTTTCGCTGTAACGTGCATCGCAATTTTGTAGCATCGTAATATCATTCATCGATATTTTGTGCGTCGAGATTCCGTATTCTACTCTAATAAACATTACTTTGCATATATTTTAAACAACTATTATTATTTATCAGTGTTTCTTTTGATTTGTAACTGTTATAAATGAGAGAAACGTATTTTCCCAATTTTTTTTTATATTTAACAGCGGCTTGCGCACTAAGAACATATTTTTTGTCGCGGGGTATCTCACTTATATTCAAGACAGTCACAAAATATCAACACTAAGCACAATTATTTGTTAGTAATCTTGTCCTACGCTGGGTTCGAGCCCGTAAACGTCGGGCAACAGACTGCTATTCATGCTGTCAAAAAAACGCGAACAGAAATGGACAAGCAAAGCATTAGTCCTCTATTTACGTCACAGTTTAATTCTAATGTCCAAAACTTACCGGTAAGAAGCAAGCTTTTTTACCTAGCAAATCAAATAAGATATTCTTTGTGTATATCTTTATAATAATCATAATATGAAACAGACCGCGACGTATAGTTAGTCTACAAAAACGACTAGGTAGGTACACTAGGTACCTATTATTATTTTCGTATGTAAATACTAATTGAATTGAATCTTCATACATACCAAAACAGAGGTGTACGTTTGTCGTTCTCTCTGTCTAGCCTCAAGAGATAGAAGAAGACAGCGCTACCCAGCATGAAGACTAAGGTTTCCTTGCCTGGAGACCGTCGTAGCCAACCTTTCATTTCTAATGTCCGTACCCAGTACTCGAACACCTAAAAGTTAAATGTTATCTCTCGTATAACTCTATAACTTTCTCGTATTTTCCTGCTAGCTGTAATATAATAGTATGTTCTTTTTACAAAGCGGAAAACTGGACCTCATTTGAACCATACCGCCACGCCACTTCCTGGGGATTTGATTGGTTTGCACCGATTAAAACACTTCTGTCCCTCATAGCGTATTCAAAGGCGGCTAGGGGACTTTATGCCCCAAAAAACTTTTAAATGTTAATGCACAACTCTTAGTAAGTACCTATTTTACATCAATGACCTATCACTTTCAAGTTTTTGCACGATACAAAACAAAATTAAATAATACTAACAGCGTCGTCAAGTACTGTCTTTTGGGACAGAGGTTTCGCGCAAACTATAATGCTATAAACGTCCCTTCCGGTCTGATTTTAGCCCTACATGCCAGATTAGCTTTAAAGGAAATTACAAATTGGAAATTGCAAAAGAGGTAAGAAATAACTTTCATTTCTTTCCCCTTCATCCAGGAGCAAAGGAGAAGGCATCGCGAATGACCACGAAACAAACAATTACATGAAGGAATAATATTACATTGCTCACCCCTATTTCTAGAGCAAGTGTAAAGATATTGCAAGTTACCACGAAAAAGAACAGATTTATTACAACGAACGATGTTTTCAACTACTAAATTATGCCATAAATGTAGAAATAAAATCTGAAAAAAAATAGATTACTGTTTTCTATTTTCAAGCAAAGAAGTAGGTATTACTCGAATGACGCATGTAGCATTTAAGAGATCGACGGTGACGAGGCAATTGTAATCATACCCATAGTAACTGCTCTAACGCTCTAAGGTTTTTTTATATACTATTCATAGAGCACAGGAAAAACCATCTTTTTTACGACTGTGGACCTTATGGCTACCAAATAGGATCTAAAAATGACTGAGCACTGTTTACCGTTTTAGATAGGGCAAAGTGCGGAAGTCGACTGAATGAAAATGTCACCATATCGATTACTGTTTAATAAGGTAAACCTCTATTTTCCTGGTGATGAAGGCTAAATAAATAGTGAATAGTAGAAAATAAAGAGAAGTACACCTAAATTAAAATCAAATTGATTTTTTCTCGATTCGAGAAAAACGAGAATATGAAGCGAGAGATTATCTCATATTTTTTAATCGTCAAAAACAGAATATTTTTGTACGTTTTAGACCACAAGCAGATTATGATAATGCCTGCATATCTAATCTTTATCGACAAGACAATTAAGTAGCGCTGACAACAATAATATCACGAGTACATTATCGAAGAAATCTTGCAAACAACGGTATTTTACCATGTACTATCTACACTTGCCGTACAATCGATATCAATGTTAATAAATATATGTTGCTAATTATAACATTTAATGATTCTGATAAATATTTATTTAAATTTTTAGGATTGATAATAATCAACATTTTTTTTCTATTGTATGCTTTTAGGGTTAGGTACTTGAAGGCTAAAAGCGGAACCCTGTTTGTTTGTCCGTTCGTCACTAAGCTGTATCTCATGCAGTGTGACATGACAACTGGCTATGACATTAAAAACTAAAAAAAAAGATCGTGTTTAGCAATGGTTGTTATGATCATAAGTCTCTTGATGGATAAATAAATTTGAAGGTGGGTATTTATTTATCACCCAACTGATCTGTTCTTCTTTAGCCCATTTGGACGGAGTCCGAATCCAAATCGCACTTAACGAGTTTTATTTCAATAAACATATATTAATATATAGGTAAAGAAGTATATCTATTTATGCAAATGTATAATTATTTCTGACATAAACCTTTAACATCTTTAATACTTAAATACATTTTAATACAAAAATTAGACTTAATTATATATTATGCATAAGTTTTTTGTAGTTTTCACATAAGCCACTTATATAAATTACTCACCAGATTAACAAACAAGTTGACAACCATAACTCTTCGGTATGGTGGTTCGAAGTATACAGCTAGACCGCTCACCGTGCATGGTAGTAACACAGTTGTGTAGTATGAGAATTGACTGAAAAACAAACTCCTGTGGACAAAACACAAATGATTGTATTCCTACATACTTTAACCAGAGTTCTATTGTTTTTGACAAATGTTTTCACAATAAATACTTGATTGCTTCTTGTTTAGTGTCTGTTTTAAAAGGGTTAATGGAACAATATTGCTAAAGCACTGCTGTCTGCTGCCACATTGTATCTAATGAACTGTGATAGCTAGACAGTTCAAATTCTTACATGTCTCTCTCAATACATACGAAAATGAAAGATGGTGGTTAAGCAAGATTGTTATGGTGATAATTTGATGGCTGACCAATTTGCTTTGTCCGATTTTAAAGGAATTCTTAATGTTGCGAATCTGACTCCCACTTGTCCGATTTATTTGTTTAATAATGAACATTATATAACTTAGATAATTTTATTATGACATTCAAGTGTAACAATTCAGGCTATAAATAATCATTCAAGTGTTTTGATAATGTATGCAGTACTTTAATTAGCAACTTTAATGTTGCAACACTATAATTAGATTAATTACATGCAATTGTATACAATTATAAATATACAATTTAACTCTTGGCAGATCTTATTTCTTTACAATCTTGCCACTATGACAGTGCAGAAATGGGATTATTTTACCCATACAAAGTTTAAGAATGTTACAAACTATTTTACAAGGTCTTTTTTGTATTTTATAATCTTTTTTCAAGTACAGAATATATTTATTGGATAAAGATTAAATCTAAAGTAAAGTTTCTTATAAGAAATTAGTGAAAAAAGCAGGTTCTTACCTGAATATACAGTTCAATGTGACAAATGAACTTCCAACAGTCAAACCAAATATTCCAGATTTCAAATATAGTTTGAATTGTTCTAACATTTCCTTTTTGCCCAACTTTTTCCCTCTCATTAAAATTTGGATCTGAAACAAATGCACATTACTATTATACAAGGCAAGACAAGCCCTCTGTCTGGACAGAATTACTGTGACTTCGGTGTATTGTTAACATCTTCTATTGTAGGTAAAAATTAACAGGACTATACACTTTGTTGTTCTCCAATTCAACCGTCAAACTATTCCATTATAACTGAAAGGGTTCAATGTTTTGCCAATAACCTTAGAAACAGCTTTTTCTATACAAGTGTAGTATATTTTCAAATTTAGATCAAAGTTGATTATGTAAAAGAGAGTTGCTAGAAAGGTTTTATTATCTTTCCATGTTTAGAGTAGTTAAGAGAAAGTGAAAAGATAAGGAAATAAAAACCTAACAAAACTTTTATACCAACCATTGGAAAACAGTGTGCATGATCATTATACTGCTGAGTCTGTTATTTATCTAATTTAAAATATGAATTTGATTTGGACGACTTACTAAATGAATAAAACCTTCTTTCAACATACTTTTTAATATTACTAATATTATTAAGGAAGGAAACTTGGTGCACAGTATCAATAGTATGGCACTATTTGGTAAAGCAATTTATATTGCCTTTTAACCCATATAAAGGTGATCATAAATTAATAAATCATTTTAATATTTAGGACCTGAAGCAATTAATATTCACAAGTTATTAAAGGTCCTTGGCATGCATAAGTTTAAAGTGTTCATTCAAGGTTCTTATACTTTAAATCATTCAGCATTTTACATAGAAGAATTCAATAATTATGTAACATATACTTACTAAACTAATATATATATATATGTTACAAAAAATAAACAACACCAGAAATACGAAGTTCAAGTGTTAATTACACAAGAAATGAATGACGACAAAAATTAAAACAAAACTTAATTTGAACTGTTTAAAAAAAATATATAACTCTATTTAATACTTACAATGTAAACCATAGCATAGAACTTATAGCTGCCCTTTATACAGCTAATCAGCATGGTTTGAGTAGCATCAGAACATCGATAAGTCCAGGGGTGAATCAGTTCAGAGCATCTACTGTCTCTGCATGCACTTTCAAACCAAAGTTTACTAGCTTCAACCATTTTTATTTAATTTAACTAGTAACAATATAACAATAATTCCGTCCTATATATTTATTGCACTGTAACCAACTGTTTACGAGATAAAATTGGAAGACGCATGAGATATATCACAGTCGCAATACAATCCACTTAAAAATATTTTAATATTTGATGGATCTTTTATAACATGACCCGTTTATTAGATACACTTAGATATACTTATTATCTCGAAACAAGACAATTTTAACATAATCTATATTCATAAAGAGCATTAATCAACTAGAATAACGTTATCTTTTAGTCAATATTAAAATACTACTACATAGTACATTATCTTGGTCTCCCGCAGCCACACAAAGACGAGTTCATAAGATTTTGAATGTTTCATTTTATGTCCTTCTCTGTCATGCGTTGACCTAGATCTTCCATTTCTCAACGATGCAAAAGAACTAGACAAAAGCAAATAAAATACATCGGAACGTCGCGTGGTGAACGTTCACGTCAATTTCATTTCGCATCTGTCATTTTGACAACTTGGCAGGAAGATTTCACTGCTGACCACTAGGCTTTCGAGAATAATAATCGTCAAGAAATTTTGCAGTCACTAGATTTATATGGACATAATTATGTATACCGCAAAATACCGGAAAAAAAGGTGTAAAAATTTACATCTTTATGATATAGGTAGTTGTTGGAATGTCTCCAAGGTATCCGTTTTAGGTAGATATTATAACAACTATATCATTTCATAGACAACTTCATAAAACTTAAAACATTATTCGGTAATTTACTTTGTAGTAAGTTTTTACATTATAGCATGTTGCTTGGGTCATTTGTGTAATGAGTTTATTGATGAATAGGTTATTACAGTCTAACAGGAAAAACAAGAATTCCAAAAGCCCCAGACTGATGAGAATGAGTCTGGATACAACGGTAAAATATACCAGATTTTATAAAATAAATAAACAAACTAAACAAATACTCACCAAATAAATTGGTGCATAAAACTGATAAGCTCCCTTGGTACTCGCCCAGAACATAGTAGCAAATGCTCCTACGCAGGTATTCCCAGGATGGAGAAGTTCTCGACATGTGTTATGAACAGCATCATGGTGGTCTACCATAAATTTGCTTACTTCAACCATTTTCACTTCACAATAATATAACACACTTATGTACTAACTATGATCACCGCCTTCAGACTTGTGGTACATTAAATCGACTGAATGCTCATTGTTTTCATCATTGTTACTTTTCGAGCCAAAGTTCATTACGAATTTCAATTAAATTCAATTTACAACAATGGATGCAAATATTTAGAAATGTATATAGGTACCTATTTCATTATCATTTACATAAAATTAAATTGAATTACACAATCGGTGTAAGAATCTGTGAGCCTAAATACTGTCGTCATATTGTTTCGCAATATTGATGATCATAGAGTTGAACCTAACCATCTTAAAAGTTATAGCCAAAAGATTTCCTAGCATTCTTGACAGAGCAATTAGATCAGGGATCTAATTCCGCTTTTTACAATGGCCGATGAATGAATGGAAATTGCATTACATGTGAAACAATAGTGTCACATCGCGAATACGGGATTCACTATCGGGATATTGGGAATTCAATACGGGGCGGGATACTCACTGTCAATGCTATAAATGTTCAAATTTTAAATAAAGAAATGCTTATGAGAACAGGAAAGTGTCGGTATATTTGATATAACTAGAATCGACGAATGGAGTTTGAAAAATAAAATGTATTTAAATGTTACCAAATGTTCAGTTATATCGTTTACCGAAGAAAAGCTTACCGAAGTTTTTGGATAGTATTACGTTTAGCTAACCAATTTACTAACTTGCGAAAACACCATATGAAGCACTTTAAAAAAGCCATTAGGAGTTTAATCCCGTTGTCACTGCATAAGACCAAATATAAATTACCTAATATTTGAGCGTGAACAGAACACATTTTTAAGATTGTTCTATTTAAAGTGTACGGCTTTTATCCAGGTTATCCTATATTATACCTAGCCCTATTTATGTAGGGCATGGTACAACGTGATGTGGAGGCTTGGTGGCCACATACTGGTTTAAGATACTTCGTGGCAAAAGAAATAACCCGAGAACTTTAGAACTACTTCAGCTATCAGCTCCTGACGAAAACGCGGAGCGGCGATGGAAGCCGGTGCTGCTGATGGTGTTGCGCGCGCGCACCAACCTCTTAGAGCGCGCACCCCTGACGCGTGCGTTGCCGACACTTAATACGTTGTCACAAGAGACTTACTTAATTGTACTCTAAATGATTTCACAAGAGCCACTTACAACTTATTTTACCTCATATTGTAATTTAATTAATAACTTAAAATTAATAAATGTGTTAAATCACTTTTATTTTTATACAGTTACGGTATTAAGTTATAACAACGTAACAACACTATTGTATTAGGTCATGTAATGATAGTTGGAATAATGAATGGAAATTGCATATTAAAAAAATGTAATTTCTATTCATCGGCCGTGTAAATAAATAGCGGAATCGTTGCCCAGTGCATCTTTAACCCAGAGTGGAACATTGCTTGAAATAGTGTCAAGTAAAGCAGCTTTGTTGAACACAAGGGATTCGTGTTCACACTAACTTAGTTACGTCGTAAATCAAAGTGCACAAAGCTCATTTTTTTATAGAACATCTTAGCCTGGTACCTTCATACCTAGAAGCAAATGTAAAACAATCAAGTATTCAATTCAAATCTTAATTTACGATTGCCATGTTGCTAAAGTGATAAGTTGCTATTTTTATTAGTAAGGGGCTAGTTAAGCCGATTACAATATCAATAGGTTTGCCTCACAGGTAGAACTAGTAAATAGATTAAAAGTACTTTTTTTTCAAGATGGACTGCATTGTATTAAGAATACCATATTTTAATTAAATTGAATTTGTATAAAAAATATACCTAAAATACGTTTAAGATCATTTAAAATACTTCACTGTAATTACTTTTAAAATTTCGATTTTTATTTGAATCACTTCTTACTATTAATAATAAGTCTTTGTATACAACGAAAGCCCTCAATCCTCATGCATGCAACTGACAAAACGATCCATTTCCTAAACTTTTAGAAAATAGCATCATCGGCTCAAGAAAATGTTTTGGGTTACTATCAGACCCTTTATTGATAAGTACATCAAAGTGAATTACTATTAGGTAGGGAAGCTTAAAAATTTTAAAGTTCAATGAGCACAAGAGGTTAGACAAAAATTATTTGAATTAGTATTTACTTATTCGAACTTTGCGCCAAAGACTAAGCATTGTCTATGGTCGCCACAACACAACGTAAAGTTCTAGAATTCACCGCTAATGTCGATTGTCGCTGCAGTCGGTAAATGGACGTTTGATGTGGTTGTTTGTCAAGAGTGTCCTATTGTCTGTTTACAGTGATTTATTTCCCATTACTATAATCCTAATTGAAGTAAAAGGTTTTAAGGAGTAGATGAAGGTGTGTATTAGACGGTTACATAGTTATTTTATGGTTGAAATTGTTCTAAGTGTAAAAAGTGAATTGGCGCTTGGGGACTCAACTGTAGTTGGAGTCGATTCATCTCTTTTATGTCAGCTGTACACAAAGATGCTACGCATTTACACAGTTATCGTTGAAATAATGAATTAAATGAGTACTTTTTCGTGAAATTAGGTCTTGTTTCGTTGTTGAAAGCTTGCTGTGTGTGTATAATAACTGTATTCCATAGGTTTATCCGCCGTACTACGGAGGTTATGGACTTGTGTTGTCCTTATTTTTCGAAAGAAGATAATGTATCGAAAAAAGTCGTTTTATCACACCTAATGACCTCTCGCGGTGTTATAAAGGTACATTTTTATCACTTCGTACCCCTTTTAGTGTAAAGATTCGTTTCCATATGTATGAAAACAATGATATCAGTGTTTACGTAGATAAGTATGAAATATGGATTGTTATAACAGAAGTATTGGTTAATGTTCCACAGAAATCATTGCAGTTTTAGTTTTGTCACCATAGTTTGTAACATTAGCTTTAATTTAGTCATCTAAGACCTCCTAAACTTCATGTCAACTCAACATATCTTAGACCTATATGAGGTGACAGAATTGTTATATTTCTACCAGTATAGTACAGTTACGTTGTTAAAACTGTGGGATTGTGTGTTTACTTGGAAGTGTAGAATACATTCATGTTATCTTGTGTAAATTAATGTATTTACAACAGTTTGTTGCAGTGTATTTAAATGCATAGAGAGAGTCTGTAACTCTGTAGTACCTGCATATTTATTTAATTAATATCTTGAATTTATTAATAAATTATTGAATAATCACTCATCTACTGGGCAGGATGAATCAATTATTTATAAGAAGTAAAAATTATACTAACAAAACATAATCATATTTTGTTTATCACAGTATTATCTATTGATGGGTCATAATAAAAAGTAATTCTAATAACACCGCTGCCTTGATAATTCAGTTGTATTTTGTAAATAAACAAATATGACTGTCTTTTCACAAATATTTTAATAAAAAGTCAAAAGATATTCACAATATGAGATAATACAATCAAACAAAACAATATTGTTTGTATAATAATCGGCAAAATACATCTCTGCAGTATAAATTAACTAGTTTTCTCACTATCAGTTGTATAGGCAATTAAATTCACTAATCGTTGTTAACAAAAGGAACAAAAAAATGCTACCTATTCAAAACTGCAATTCTAGATGTAACTTGAATGGATTAGAAATTGACCTAGTTACATTGAAAATCATTGTTCGAGATTTTGGGGCTGTTGCTATGCTGTAAATGTTTGATAATTTATAAATCCTTTCTACTGGATATTGAGACTTAAATTAGGTTGATTTTATAGTCTAAACGGCAACTAATTCTGAAAGGTAAATCTCTCTAGAGTCTTCAATATGTGTAAATCATTTACTAAAATTTTGGTCATTTAATGAACCTGTAAAACCTTTATGGTCATTATACTATATATTTTTAACAGTGGTTTAATGCTATTTTTTGATCTAATAACCTGGTGGTCTTTGGCAGAATCATGAAGGTTTTAATTCATTTATTCTATCAATGTCTAAAGTAACAGACACAAATTGTTGGCCTTAATGTTTTCCAGTTATTTTCATATCAAACATGCATTAAGTAAGTATTTGTATAAGGAGAAATATGTTTCATGAAATATTACTTTCTTCAATGGGTTGTTAATGTCACCTTAGTATTTAATGAGTTGAATAAACCTTGAATGGATAATATTGTATTATTCATTTTGTGTGTCAAACAAAAAGTTATCGCTTCACTTTACTACATAAAACCAATCAATCAATGTTATTTTGGGTTGTGATAAATGTTCTATAGATGACAAACATTGATGAGTACCTCAATATTACAAGAAATTTCTAGGAAAAATGGCAGGGTTATAAAAGCAGGAACAAAGTAGCAAACTTTAAACTATTTCCTTAATTAAAAAGATTAAACTACTTTGTTTAAACTACATTATAATTTTAAACACAGAATTTGATTGTAACTTATGACTCATAACAGCAGCAAAATAATGCCTATATTCATGCCCCAAAACCCTGAATTATTGCTGACAACATTGTAATATTTCTCATTATACGACGTTAAACCCAATTTGAATTACTGCACAATAATGTTAAACATGTTTTACATATCATAATATTATTAACCCTTCACTAGACAGGGCGAAAATTGTATTTTTTAGGAATATATTGTACTACAGAAAAAAATATCAGTTTCCAAAAACTATATTCACTCATTATTATTAAAAATTACTATTATTATGATTCTGCCCTACCTCAACTAAGTCTTTAGCAGTTGCCGAGCAAAGCAGCGCCTTGCAGGATTGATTTCAGTTCTTGCTTCGATGACTACAATACTTCTCTCTCTCTGGTAAAAATAAGATTTGTTCGTTAATATTAATGTTGTGTATGTATTTCAGGTGACAGAATGTCTCGCAACAAAGACAAGCATGAGGGCGCTAGCGGGCGCACTTACCACATTATGTCGGAGGCGGAGCGGGCTTCCGGCCGTCGTGGAGGCTGGACCACGCTTGAGGTATCAACTTTTTTTCATACCATTAAATGCTTTGTAATTGTAGGGCTTTGAGTAGTAGTGCTTGCTCTGGTCTCTATACTACACTGGACTGAGTAGTCATGAGGAAAGACACATATGCTGTTAAACTGTTTGAAGCTCCCCTGTGAGTGTCCACCGCTGGTAGGGTAATGAGCAGTATTAAGCCCTAGCTGATTAGAGTTTTTAGGTCGAGATTTAACTTAATCCTCAGTCTCCTCTGCTGCATTTCGTTCAGGTTGGGGTGATATAATGGGAAGGTCCAAATCGGTTTAACGCATATAAATGTATTCTCCATGGAAATATCCCTGGTCAGTATATTTTAAACACCTAGGACCTGATCTTTTTCCAGATCTAACGAGCAGTTGAAATTTCTTACTTATTGTTGTTTCTGCAAATAACACACTTTGTACTTCAACTTTTATAGTCAGCTTACTACGTACGTACAGACCCAAAGACCGCTCACGTAAAGAAGTAATAAATTAGTATTACGTTTTTGGGGTGTGTGACGCGGTCGACACAAAGTCGACGTAATACCAAAGCGTTACGTACTAGAAACAAGTGACGAAACCACTATAAACAAAAAAGTGCGCCTGCGCAACATTGGAACACACCCACAAAACGTTTTCGCTGAGGCTGAGGTATGAAGTTAGACTGCCAGAAAGTAAATAGTTATTATATTAGAATGTAGAATGCATTAGTTTTATTATTCCGGGGCCTAAATCACAGAATGTAGAATGGTAATATGGAGTTCACGATGTGGGGATAAGTTAGCATGCTCTAAGAATATCGCCATTGAAGAGGTTCCCTAGGCATCCAATCCCAACCTTTGCCTGACCTACGGTTTCGATAAAGAATCTACGTACCGGGCAATATTCAGAGGACAGGGAGTGGAGATAAATCATATTTGAAATCTGTTGACTTTAATGGTAGTTTTTGTATTTACATATTACCTCTAACATCAACAACACATTTCCTTTAACCGGTAACTTATGCAACAGCTCTCTCGGCCAAGGTTTTTCGCGCCATTAAGAGCGCCTATACTGTACCCCGTAGACTAATTACTTACCCTTTTACACTTAACGACTGTTACAGCCATTTTGGGATAACACCTCATTATACAATATTACAAAACCTGTAGTGTGTTAACATCAAGGATTCGGTAATGATTTTTGCCACCTGTTATCTAACGAATAGGGTTTTTAATAATCTTAAGCCATGCCCTTAAACATCCACTACCTAAGACTTGAAAACCAAAAAGGATTTGCTTAAATCTTATACTTAATTCGATTCCTCACTTATCCCCAAACTCATTTAATTCGCCCCAAAGTTGTAATGTCTCCGTCTGTATATACGAATGGAGATATAAGACCGTCACTGTGCAATGTTTATGAGTAAAGCAGATAGATCCCGTTACTTGCCTTTCACACGAGACACGAATACAGAAATTCAAACACCTTCCATTTGCAATGACAATACAATCATATAATAAGCAATAAACATGAAACTGACATCAATCGATCGTGTGTACATTAGGTAAATCCAACTTGTTTATTTATCGACCTCAATAAATTACATACATTATCCTATTACGCGTTTAGCATTTGGTAATGGCTAAACTTAGTTTCCTCTCGCTTTACATACAAGGCAAACAAACAGTCTGCAACTGTTTGCGCATTTTATTTCAACAAATAATGTCAAGATGTGATGTGGTAATACGTAAATTTTCCTCCACTTGAGATGTATTCTGTAATATTGCTTTTGTAATCAGCCATCGTAAGCTAAACTTTCCACTCTTATTTTCCTATTCTTTTGTACTCTGTATCAAAATTCACGTTTTTTCCAAGAAACGACATTCAAATTTCTGTACACACTTTCAGCTACTATAATGTAGGCGCAATAGGCTTTCATTTTCTGTAACTCGAAGTCTTTTTCAATAGCTCTACAAGAAAGGGAAAGTTGGTACAATTAGGTAATAACATCTAACCCATTCTAACTCGCAAACTTATGTAAACACTTCAAATTTGTGTAGACTTGGGTCAAGCAATTTGATTTTGCATAATGGAGATAAAAAATTGCCATACTTTATATGTATATTCGAGTGATTTGCGTAAGCTACGAATTAAAAACTAAATCTAGCTCGGTGACCCGTACTCTTGATCTTACAGCGAAAATTCCACATTTCGACAGAATTTTGTCAAACTTTCTCCAAATGTCGCCAGTATCAACCTCTAGCATTCTTTGGCTTTCAGGGTACTTATAGGCTATAGGCGTTAATAAAACTGAACTTTTACTAAAGGTATACTATAAAATTCTTCGTACTAATGTTGTGTTAAACATTTCCAGGTAACAGGAGGTGTGCGCGCCCTAGCGCCCCAACTGTTTCAACTGACGCATCTAACCGCTCTATACCTGAACGACAATTCGCTGCAGCGGATCCCGCCCGACATCAACCAGCTGGCCAACTTGCACACCCTCGATATATCAAACAACAAGCTGAGATCGCTGCCAGCCGAGCTTGGAGACCTTATACAGCTCAGGTGAATATTTACCCAAATTTGTAATACGAAAATAAACCCAAAAAGGTGTGAGAATACTCTGTATCGGATTATTTTCGCCCTTCACGATGTAAATACTAGATGATTGTGTTATGTCTTACCATGGAATACTAGAACGAATTCTCTAATCTGAAAAAAAGGGTATGGTGATAGCTTTAGTCCTAGCGTATGAAACTAAATGATTATTAAAATCTTTGGACTCTGGGCCCACCACTCTTTGAAGTAAGAGACGATGTAGAACGGCGTGTCGTTCTTTCATCCGTTTACTGTGAACTCTGTGCAGTCCACTATTACGCAGCTGTGTCGCGTGATCGATTCCTGCGTAGGACAAGTGTTTGTGTGATCTAAGAATCGTAATCGTAAAATACGAAACAAAAGTAATTTGCACTTGCATGGTTTGCCCCAAAAGAACTAGTCGTAGTAAATGCTTTAATACGCAGGGTAAAGTGAATGTGTATCTAACAGCTACTAATAATAATAGTCATAATAATAGTCACTAAACCTATTTACCACATTATCGTAAAAACCGATCTAATGTCCAATACGATTAGTGTCCTTATCAATTTATTTTAAACTAAATAAACCTACCTTGAAAATTACAAAGCAACTTTCTCTTCTCTTTAAAACTGTGATAGATTAAAATTGAAAGCAAAATAAGGAACGAAACTTTATTGATTTTTATTTTTAACCGTTTTTGGTACATCTCTAAAACTATTAACATTTTTAACGGACTTCAAATAGAAGATTCTCAAGTCAGACAGTATTTATTAGTTATTTTTTCTTTATAAATTTCTCATCGAATGCAATGAATGTCTGTTGGTCACAAACTAATGAAACAGCTTTTATGTTCGTGAGCCAGGACCTGCTACGATCCAAACGAAAACTTCCAACTCAGTCTATGGAACGAATGACCGTCCCACGATGAAAATAATCAAAAGAAGTAAGCAAGGACGAAATAGATAACTAAATTCGTTTCTAACAAAAAATAATAATACTGATTTATGTAACTTTATTTTAAGTCCTACGCCTACTACTCAATCAAAGAACTATCTAACAGATTATCAGATAATTATATTTACCGTAGTAATATCAAGATGTTACTCCCTATTTTTATCTATAAACTAACTCGTGTCTACATTGTAGCTATTGTTTGTCTGGTCGGATAAAACCTTTATCTAAATAGGAATAGACTAATATTTATGTGTGTTTGAACGAGGGCTTTGTATAAATGGTTTATTAGGATCGTTTGTTGTATTCTAAATACACAAATGTATTAGTATATCAGAATGGTTACCTATAATGCGTTCTTAATGGTACTGTATGGCTTCATGTATCTCATATCTCTCAGATATAAATTAATTGATATTTCTTCAGATGCAAATAATTCAAAATTTTGCTTTAAGCGTTATTTAGATTGACATCCGTTATTGATGTTTTTGAATCTGAGCTAGAATAGGCAAGTAAGTTGCATATTTCTGGCATAGAACTTGGCTTGACTTAATTTTTGACTATTCTTCTAATCAGTTTTGATCAGAAATTTCTCGACATTTTGCAGGCGCATTTAGAGCTTTTTATAGCTTTTATTTACCCTATATTATAGGCTATAGTTTTTCTACCTTACAGTTTTAAAACAGTTCTTATAGATTAGTTTTTCACCTCATTATTAGCGATAGTCGATACCCACGTAACAGCAGTCACGACGTAAAAATAATAATATAGTGACAGTGAAAGTTTAATTGTTAAACTCGTGTAAACAGTTTATCGATGTCAAATGTGTGTCAAGTTAATTTTGTATACGTTTGGCTTGAGAAACATTCGGTTGTCTTACTTTAAGATCAAGGTCTTATTTCGTAAGTGAATTTGCAATTGAGGAAAATATATTCAAGGATGAGTTTTTGTTTGTTTTGATTCGTGTTCTAGAGTAATTGTTTTAACATTATAATGAGTATACAGTTTTAATATGTAGCTAAGGAGAGGTTCGAGAGTGTAATCAGTTAAACAAATAAGGAATAAAATTATAAAACGATTGAATATCAAATATCTTATCTCTTTTTACCAATTGATTTCGAAATTAAATTATACTTACCAAGTAAGAATTCGTGGCCAAATTCTAATGGTATGTTCTTTGCCGATTAATGGTGTACAATTTCATTCTCTCTTATCAGGGATTCGTGCTCCCGTTTACTTGCGCATGCGCTCTGCATAATATATCTTCACTGTCTAGGCTCTGTCTGTTTCTCATTGACTGACAAATTCTGATAAAAACATGTTTAAAGTAATCGTACGTTATATAGGCCGCTGATAATAAAAACCGTAATAAAAAACCATTTATATAATAATGTTAAACGCATGACTTGATAAGAAATATTAGTAATGCAAGCATTTTCCTTTTTATAATAATTTTAGTTTATTAGTTACAGCTGTAATTCGATTGAAGATTATTTCTTTAACTAATTCAGCGTTCGTTTGTTGCCTTGGGATAAAGTATGTGTTTAACGTTTGGTCACGTATTTGGGTGGTGAGACGTGCGCTGTTCGCCAACGGTGTCTGATTCACCGAAACTGTACCTAAATATACTGCAACGGTACCTTTCAACTGAATCGAATTTTTGTGTCGTATTATTGTGGAATGTAAAACTTGTAATGATCCACCCTTTCCAAATTAAAATGTGATGTGATGATAGTCTGTCAGATATTTTATTGGGATTCGTCACGTTTATTATTATAAATTATTGTAATCGTGACGACTTATATGATTCGTAATATGTTAGTTTTGTGTCAGGTATCAACTAGGTGTCGCTTGTAATCATGAACGGCCTACACATCAAGAAAAATATTACGTTACTAAGTTGGTTTGATTTCTGTTTAATGTCCCGTTTGTCTACCGGCTATCTTATTCATACCGGTACATAGCGCAGTCAGCATATAAGGGAATGGTCATAAAGTGTGTATATCTCTACGCAATACATATTATAAGTACAATCCAATTTAGTAATTCTCAAAAAAGGAGATTGTCTGCAGTTTGAATTAATGCCGATCAGTGAGCAATATCCAATGCCGACCTCGTTTGATATCTAACAGCCGAGCGTGCTTACTCATTAACTTGCAAACTGTCGACCTTATGCTAATTTACTGCAACATGATGGTTTAATAGCAACTTAGTCGTGCCTCCAATGTATTATTTTTGAACGCTTCATGCCCAAAAAGGAGTTTGTTTTATACTGTTCTTATACGGGCATGTTAGCAGCATAATTGATAGAATTTCTAAACTTGGTTAAAGAATGTTATTTAATTTACACATATTTTATTATGTAAAACGTTTTCATGTTTTATAATAATTTGTTTCATTTATTAAGCAAAAGAGGTCGGTTATGATCTATTATTTATTCATCAATTCACCCTTCTTGTAGGTGATTCTGTTTTTCCAGATAAATGGTTTATTAATAGCCGTATAGATCAGATAGGCAGACCATGTAAAATGTTGTATTCATGTGAAAAGTAAGCATAGCTTTACCCTCGGTATTTTGGTTAATGTTAGGCAGCATGCTGTGGAGCTCGTTGTCTCGTTTTATTACCACAGCTAGACCCGCTTCTGAAGCGGTAAAGGCATCAGCAGGGTAATGCCAATCTTGACTAACACGTTCAAACAGTGTTATGCTAGTAGACTAATTTATTTTAAATTTGAATCTTAAGTGAGTAGGCAGGTTTCTTTTAACATTTTCAGTTAATAAACAGAAGGGTTTAGAAACAGCTTGAATATTTTCTAAAAACGTTTAATATTCTTGGAATTCTTGTAACATTCATACATACCTATTTCTTTTACTTATTAGAACAACCTAAAACATTGATAAACCACTTTGTACGCCCGTAAGAATAAAGTAATCCTATTTCGTATGAAAATTGCTTCTCGTGTCATGGCCACATCTTGCTTACAAGACTTCGATTGAGTAATATACACACATACATGCATATCTTCTTATTTAGTGGAATCTTTCACTCAAAACATTGAATATATGTAGTAGTATATTTTTGTTTGTAGTTTTATGCTGAATTTTTTATTTGTCTTCTATTTTGTATCTATATTCGTTTTGTTTCATAATTCCTGTTTACCATATTTTTAGACCTTTTAACTTACCTAGTTCTTATGCTGTTATATTTAGCTGCTTCGTGTATAACCATGTGCTATTCTTACATCCTTTTACTAGTCGTCTCTAAAAGTTGTAAACGGAGTGATAAATTAGAGAGATATTTTGTCAGCTCTATTTGCAAAATCTGATCTCATCGTCTTACTCCCTCATGCCGATCTGAGCTAATACGCTTTGAAAAACAAACGCAGAGGCAGCATTTGTTATTCAAATTCTCCCGCCAATGAAAAATACAAAAACAACGTTTATTATTTCTTTTAAAATAATATCAAGATGACTTCAAGTGACTTCCAAGAAAAATATTTTGATAATTTTTCAACGAACGAAGAAAACTTTCTATCCGTTATCATTACCAATGTGTAGTATGATACGACATGTAATCACAAAATAACACTTTCAAAACAATATTATACATTCAGTTTATCTTACGATAATATTTATGGTATATAAAAACAAGTTTATTAGCATTTAGATATGTGTATAGCGAGCGTGTATGTAGATTCGATGTCTTTGACCTCTCGCGTGTTTATTTTGCCGTTGACGTATATTTGTAAACAGTAAATGAAGTAAAGACTTGTAAATTATGTTACTGTTTTGCATACAACGAGTTCTTCTTTTTTAATACCTATCTTTTGACAATATTTAACTGGTTTTTTTTAGAACCTTATAATGATCAAAGAACAGTACGTGAATAGTTCAATCAACTTTTTTTAATTTTTAACTACGTAAAAAGTGCTGCTTATCGGATAATATTTTCAAGTAATACAGTGAAAAAATTATACGTTTTACAAGACTCGAACCCGCGACTCCTGGCTAGACGTACCAGTCGCTTTACCAACTCAGCAACAGAGTCACGTAAAGCTATCAGTTGCAGTTTCGAGTCCAGTCTGAGGTTTGAATTTTCACACACCTAAAATTAAATGAGTCCTGTGTTGAGGACACGATTAAAAAAATTGCGATCGATATACGAGTTTACTCTACAGTTTACTAATTAAAACACAATTCACACAAATGCAGGTCAATATTAAATATCGTAAGTAAAACCCGTTTTACTTTCCATAAATATATCAGAATCTGAAACATGAATCATCGCCATGGCTTGTTTAATAGTACTTAGGGGCCAAGCATAGCTTTAATTAAGGTGTTTTTCATTGTCCTACATTGAACCAAGAAGGTATGAATAATAATAAATTACTTATGTGACTGGTACAAATAAGGCTTTCGTTAAACCGGTTACAATAAATGCATTTTAATAATGACGCATATAACTTTTTATTATAATAAATTTAATCGTTACTGGGTATGTAAGGCCTGCTTCTACGCAAACAAGCAAGGATAAAATTTGGTATGGAGTTGCTTCAAAGGAAGGAGATGGACAAATATTTGCCAAGACCTCATAGAGTAGTCGTAGCCACTTCCAAATGTATTACGAAATTAATTATTGCCTTTATTTAAGAAATAAAGTCGAGTTTCTTACACCGTATGGCAAAGATAAATTATTATGTGGACACGCCTTTATATTTTCTTCATTGTTTTATGCGATGTTGATAGTGTGATAAGAGGCACATATTTCTCATCGACGTAGATTCCTGAAAACACATTTTTTGTTTAATTAACTCTTGAAGGTCGTTGAACCGAAAACTTCTGTTCATATTGCTATCGGGCTATCGGTGTTATCAGTTCGTATTGTTAAAAATAATTTTAAATACACACTTAATGACCGCTGCATTAAAGAATAACGGTTTTGTTGCGGCTTATTAATTAATAATACGTTATGTAATTATATAAAATAGCTCGATGCAGCAGTTATTACTTACATTTAGGCTAAGAGGTTGACCTTCTAGTGTTCAGGAAGACTAATTGATGTAAAAATCTTTTCATTATAGTGATGATATTATGTTGATAAAACAAAAGTTTTGGCGCAAAATGAACTCTATTGAACAGGAATACCGTTCTCTTTTGTACTCTAGCTATATATTTTTTGATGCGACTTTTATTTTAGTGTTATTGTGATCATGCTAAGTCAAATGATTCATTTATCAACTAAATCAACAAATTTACGTTATACTTTATCATTCCGGAAATTGTCCCGTAATTAAGGATATTTATAACCTGTTGTTTACATTATGAACGTGCTTCTACTAAAATTCCACGTAATTCATTAGTTAAATTTTGTGGTGATAGCATGATATCCCGTATTTTCCGTAGTATTCGATTGTAACGAAGTCATTGGAAATAATAATAACATTAATATATGTATAAATAATAACAATCCATACAGATAAATAGAGAATATGGAAAAAAATACCTGAATACTAGTTCGAATAAAAGATATATACATAAGTTACAGTAAGCCGTTGCAACGTTAAATTAATAAGTTCGGTGAAAATATTGTTTTAAGTCAAGAAAATCATATACATAGCTTGCAAGGTAGATTGATCAATAACATGGATAAACATAATATTTTTTAATTATTTCAATATAAAATTTACCGCAAGATAAATGATCGTATTTATTTTGCGTATATAATCAAATCGACACACAAACAATGATTCACTCAATTTCGCAATGATAAACATTTTTACAAGTGAAAGATAACAAATGCATTAACTGAATAAGCCACATATTTTTATTTGTTGTTTATTTATATCCGCGTATTATAAAATCATAATTACATTTTAAGACGGAAAATTTAGAAACTGCGGGAACAAATCATTACATAAGCTTAATACACTTTACTTTTGTGTAAGTCAGAAATTTTATTAGTTCAACCTCAACAAATTGGTTTGATACATCCAAGTTTGCCCATAGTTGAAAATACTTCATAAAAGTTTACTGAAACAAGTTCCTAAACTTCGCCTAGAAAAAAAAAATACATTCAAAAACACTAGAATATTAGAATTAATGTTTTATTATTGTAATTTTGACAGCAATTTAACACCTTATACTTTATATTTTCCTTCATTTGATATCCATCCAAACCCCCCCTAAAAATATATTCAATTTGATTTAATGCAAGATTAACCATATTCAATCTATAAATTTAAAGTGAAACCTTTCTCTACCCAAATATGTACCCACTGCATATTGAAAAGCGTGATCCTTAGAGAAAGTCGAGTAGTTAGCGTTAACATAAATCGTGTCGTCGAAAGAGAATTGGAGCATTTCTAATGTTTTTATAATAGACGTGAATAACATGAAAGCTACTGCGCAGTTTCTGAAGGTTTCTTTCTTGCTTTCAATAGACCGAGCCCTTTCATTTTTTGGCATTGTATGTGATTGTTCAAAGTCTCTGGAGGACGGGATGGAATTGTTTAATTGCTTTCGATTGAATAGTTTCAAGACGTGCAAAGGTTTTAGTAGATATAAATATATGAAGTAGAAATCTTTTGCAAAAGTTCGCGGGCAATGATAAAAATAGTTAGTTTCGACCTATGAAATTACTTTAAAACAAATTACTTGTTTTTAATATAACATCACAACATTGCAAGTACCAAACCGATGCTATATGAAATCATATTATAAATTGCTTACTTAAGTGGATATTAATTATGGCATTATTTAAACGGATACATAATAAAATAATAGAGCTCCGACTCTTCAAACCCAATAACTTTTTACGACATTAAATAACAACCAGCCATCTCCACAGAGAGCTGCACCTCCACAACAACTACCTCCGCGTCTTACCGTACGAGCTCGGGAAGCTGTTCCACCTGCAGCTGCTGGGCCTCCAGGGGAACCCGCTCAGCAAGGAGATGCTCTCCATATACAACGACAACAACGGCACCGCGAAGCTGTTGACGTATATGCTAGACAATTTGCAAGGTAAGTCCACTTTATTTGATAATTTAACCCAGTTGTCGATCACTTGGAAGATCTTCAAGCATTTAAAAACATTCCTAGAAATATTCAGGATTTATATTTAATAATAGTTCATTTTAAACGGTAAATTATCATGTGATATTTACTTAACACAGTTGAAGTAGTTAAATATATTTGTTAAATGAACCGCGTCACCCCCTTCGCTTTCAGAACAATCAGCGCCATCTCTTTTCATTTATGATCATTATTTTAGTTCTCGCGGTTGACGTTAGATGTCGTAACCAGTAGCGCTGTAAGACTGTTTGCCGAGCCGGTACTGTTCTAATTACCTACAAAATTAAAACTAGATTTCAACCTCTAGAGACATTAAAACATCATAAATTTTACTCGGCTACGTTAATTTAAGTGGAAAGGTTACCGTGACACCGAGTCTTTTTATTTACTTGCTCTTTTGTTACTTTTAACAATGGAACTTTTGACAACGTTGTCACACGGAAGGAATTATTGAATTTTATTGAAATACAGTTCAGTTTTCGTTTTTTATAGTCGAGTTTCGAAGAAGGTATGCTTATTGTTATAGTGGGATAGGTTACGGCAACGATTGTATCGCGTAAAGTTTCTCTCCAAAGATTTTGACTGAGAGAAAGTTGAATTTAATTAAGATTGAGAGAGATTGCGCAACATCTTATGTATACACGAAATGTGTTCATACAGTTATGTTTGTCCGTGGGCTTTTTGATAATGTTTTAAGTAACTAAACGATAGCTATAATGAAAGTCGTGCAGTTTCGCTTTGCAACAGAGAAATCGATCAAACGGAAGCTGATACAACGCTTGATAAGTGGCGTTAGAGTAATATAATCGTAATTTTATTACCAGCGATCAAGAAAGTGGTTATTGACGAGAAACTGCCCAGTCATACATTTCCTATAATAAGCAAGACTCTTAGAGTACTCTCTTTCGGTATCCGCCGAGAAAGAGTTATTAACAAAAACGACTTTTTATAAATGGCTTGATAAATATTTGTATAGCCTTAAATGTTGACTTGATTTATAAAAGTATCGTTTTTATATCTTCAGTCTAAATTCAATATTCGATATTAGTAATATTTTTTGTTGTGTCATGAGTATGATACATGATGCCATAGTTTATCTTGTTCGATTTATTTTTTAGGCAGCATCGTGTTACGAATTCTACATGTATAGAATACACATAAATCTTAAATATTGTTGCACGATATTCACGAAATTATAGATCATTCAAATGATTTACGATTTGTAAATAACTTTTTTATTTTTATTTCTATTTATATATCAATTATATTCAGTTCCTTTTTTTATTATTTATTTAAGTTACTGCGACATTGCATGTTACTCTGTAAAGATTTTCTCACGGATAAAAAGGCCAGTTCTAGTAATGCCTTAGCTGAAGAATGGAGAGTTTACGCTTAAAATCATCAGCCAGATGCATTTTCTATATAGATTTTCTTTCTATTAACGCCATTTGGTGAATAATACTTTGCAATAAATCTATGTTATTATTAATCTCGTCGCTCGAAGTGATACTCTTGATAACTTAGCTCGGTAAGAGAAAATAATTCTGCTGGTATTGTTGATTAATAACAGAGAATTATATTAATTTATTTATTGTCATTAATTTAACTGTGACGCCTTCACAATTGATATCTATTTACATTATAACAAAACACATTTCTTTTAACTCGTTTACGTCATAGTCACCTTCAAATGTCTAAGGTGAATAACTTAAACGGTTCACCTTTTGTAAATGTTCTGTTTTTAAATAAGACGATGTATTTATTTTATAAAAAAATAAGTTCAAATTTCTCTAACCTTGTAGACAATTCCTTTAACTTTGTAGTGGCAGGTTAAATTAAATTTATGTGGCAGAATAATCTCAAGTGAAAATTGAATGTTTATTCTGTTTGGGTTCCACAAAAATTCTAAGTGCTCAACCTAACACTTGGTGTGCCCGTATAAATTCTTACCAAGTGCATAACTTCATATTTGTTGATTTTTGAAGACATTCAGAGTGGTGGGAAATATTTTACTTATTCCCGTTTGAATTTACAATATAGAATATACTCCGTTAGAATATACCCCGGCATCAAAGTAGGAACTTGGTGAAATACGCAGTCATATGATAAATCTGCCTTCCGCACCATATAGGTCGCAAAAGTAGTATACCTAATACTTAAACTTAAACTTGTGAGCTAGTTAACTGTAGTGCGGCTAAAATGTCTATGTTTTTATACTTTTTACGCTTTCTGAAATACGTTACGATGGCCCGAGGTGTCGGTCTACTAACCTCTCATTACTTATACACGATTTTGGTTTTTACTCTCTTTGCGAGCTTGTACACGTGTTACTTAAAGTAGTACGGGATAAATCCTCTTTACAGCAGCTTAAATAACGTTTAAATAGGTCACGTGCCGGTATTAAAGCAAGTTTGTACATTCATTAATCTGCAACCGAGTTAGGACTCTGCAGCGATTGACGATGTGTTTTTAAATTATAGTGTGATATAGCGATCTGTGTTGTGACTTAGTGGTACCTAAACTTAAATCGCGGTCGGTATAGTTAATTACGCAAATTGTAGCATAATTCGTTTTATTTATTTATATTAAATAAATAATAATAGGTTAAGATTTGAAATAAGTCTCATAGAAATCTGTCCTGAAGTTATAATTTCAGTTGACCATATACATTTGAATATAATTGTTACTAATTTCTAACGTCTCGCGAACTAAACGTGTGAATTATTCAAATACTTTTCATATACACAATCACGCATAGTATTCTTAAGCATATTTATAAAGTTTAATTAAATGCTTAACCACACTTTCTCAACGTGATTTATTCATTGTTATAACAGCTTTATTTATCTTTGACACACAAAACTTTACCCATGAAGATTATTTATTACACTGTGTAAACCATAGCAAATTATTATTAGTTTTGGAGATCCGCCGCCGTACCTATAGTACCAATGTTTCATAGAATGTGGTAATTTTGTTGCTAACATCTAATGTTTCCTCATGTTTGCTAATAGGAAGTATGTTAACATAATTAATTAACTCGCGAGCCGAAAATATAATAAACGTAAAACAAAGTGCAATCAACTTGCCCGTACTAGTGATAATTGTATGTACAAACGTTTGAGATCGCTAATACCTATACGAACTACGAGGAGTACTGACTATGTTTAGTGCAAAATTCTACTGATATCGCGCAAGCTTTGTACTTTATTTTATTTCAATTAATTTTTGGCCAGTAAACGCAAAAGATCGTAAGGGCTGGAAGAACAAGTAAGGGGCCTTTGCCCAGCAGAGTGATCTTACACATGCTATACTAAAAAATAAATATAGTATGATATGATGTACATACGATTTTCTGCTCTGGTCTGGCGCAAACACTAAGCCAGATAGAAAAGGAATGTACCTGTATTTAATACAAGCATTTAATGAGCACTTAGCAAAAGTCTAGACTTTCAAACTCAGAGAATATTTCCTTCTCAAGACTTAAGTAATTAATGAAGTTTATTCATATTTAAAGTGTCGGGATTAGGTCAAAGCAATCGAAACTAATTATTTTAATTAAATGTTGTAAAAAATGACCTCTACCTATTTCTTTGGATTGGATTCTTTGTACCTCAACATATTGAATGCTTAAAAAGCAAATAAAGGTGTTTAAAAGTATTTTGTAAACGATTGCACATTTCGGTAGGCACTTCACAAAGTATCTCTAAAATTTGCTATTATTCATATTACTGCATATACGTTCTAATTTAATATACAAATGCGAAGCTTCACATGTTTGAATATTAAATTTACCGAAATGTTTGTAACCACGGCCTGAGAGATCTAGACTACTGAAATATATCTAGCAACATTTTATACAAAACGACGCCGACGTAATCTAATAAAATTGAATCAAGAATTAAGCTCGCAATTAAAAAAAATTTCAATTTTATGTTCTGCGATAAACACTATTAATAAACATTTTGATGTAGAGACAAAAAAGTGTTTTATGATTATTTCAATTTAATTAACAGTTTTATAGAAATGTTTTCGTTTTACGGTACACAGGGGTGGCTGTTAATGGAAACAGTGACATATTAAAAACCTGATGCGCAAGCCAGAAGTGTCACTTTCATTTGTGTATCCGGATTTAAAACTAAAAGACGGGTTTTTAAAAGCAAGTATGTCGTTTTAAAACTATAAAGATTATATTGATTAAGAAAGATGTAAAAATGTCTTGTGTTACTCGGCTGTCTTGAATGTATCTTCTTATGTGTTTGCTTAACAGTACATATATGCTTACTGTATATATTTGTTTCGTTAATGTATCACAAAAGAAACAACCGTCTCGATAATCAGACATCTCTATATAGAAAACAAGTTTCGTTTAAAACAGAAACTAAAACCTACGCTTAAAACAGTTACAACTTGCAGTAGGCGTTGATTGGCGTATCTTGATCACAAAAGAAAGTGCAATATCTAGATTGCACACTTCTATAAGAAATAGAGTCGTGATTTCATCAGTCTACGACAGTTAATAAAAGATGCGATTGTCTTTATGTATTACAATGGAACTAGAAAGTGTGAGAAGCTTTGTACTGTGATAATATTAATTGTTTTACTGGTCTTAGAACTATCGGGGTGAGGCGGTCATATTGCTTTATGTCCGCGTACTAGAAAGATGCGCTCAAAAGATGGATGTGCGTTAACATTGTACTACACTTAATTTACTTTATGTGCCATCTCGGTGTTTAAAATTATAATTACAGTTTACCGACTCACGTTTACCTATTGTCTGTAGATCGTTTCAAAGGAGTGTTAATGTTAATTGATCATTTAGTTTTACGATGTTTGATTTGACTTAATTGCATTCGATTGTTTTTACTCGAGTGCTTGAAATCGATTTTACGTGTAATTCCGGTTCACTTCGACAAACTAAATTAGACTGAGAGCGATTAGTTAGTTATTATTTTTCTTGTAATACGTGTAACAATAATTGCTAAGTGTGAAAAAAAAAAGATTTTCGTCTGACCTTTAACTGTGCAATTTAAAAGTTGTTTCGTATATGTATTTTTAATGGTAAACTACATTTTCTCAACAGCTTTCTAATAATGTCGTCGATGAGAATTCTATACCTTACCAGAGCGGAGATATTGCAATGACATTTAACTCTGCCGTTTTCCCTTTGACCTTAAGCGCAGTAAAACCTGCATTTACCTCAAAGTAATGAAAGTCCTCGTTATGACGGCTGCGTACTGATGTTAATATAATTACGAGCGTAATATCGTAGCCGGCGAGTTTCGTTCGATTACAAACATTTCCATGAAAGTGGACGTCTATAGCACAAATCGTTTTAGTCTGATTGCTTCGTCACGAATTTATTTGTTAGGTCATATTGAAACGCCATTGGAAATTTCGATTTTTTATAAAGAGAAAATGTCTTATTTCTCAATGTGTCATGATGTACTGTTTATAAAGATTAGCATATTTTTTAAATTTTCTTTTCGTTGTTTAGGTACATAAAAATGACGAACCGTAATTAACAATAAAAAAACAAAAACGGAAGATCCGTTTTTATGAATTCTAGTAATTTATTTCAGTCTAGATTCGAAAACGTCGAAGCTCTAATAACTCTAAACGATTGGCATTAAACGAATTCTATATTTTATCAATGTTTGTCATAATAAATGGAAAGAGAGATTGTAGATAATAATTTACGTGATCAGAATAGCAAAACAAACGAATTCGAAATGTTGCGTAATGATTTCTCGTGACGTAGCGTGGTGAGGTGAAATTCGCCTTTCGCAGGCATCCAAATTAGAGAGTTCAATATTGTGTCAGTTCTGACAGAGGTAACCATGAATCACTAATTTGGGTTCTCGGACAACAGACAATGACTAAAATTATTTATAAGGAACGCGATAAATAAATTAAGTGGTTCTAAATACTAATTATGAGATCAATAATAGCACTGAGGTAATCTCACTTAGATATTATGCAGTTTGCAAAAAAATATTCCTTTACAGAATAAAATAAATGAAGAAAAAAAGCGTTTTAGAAATCATCCTTTTGGTAAATACCCATTTTCCACGTTTAACGCGAATACATGGACACAACGTGAACAATGTTTTCCGAATAAATAATCGTGTTGATTTTGAACCGGTCATCGATAGTCATGAAGTGAATGACAATGGGCCGGGTGTTGGCGTCAGCGTCAGGCACACGTCGGTGGCGCCACGCCATGATGCCACTCGTCCGACCGGTGAAAGTGTTTCGCGAAAGTGAAGCCGGAACCAAACGCGCTGACGTCACAAGCGATTTGCGCAAGAGCACCCGGCTATGGTGAGACGTTGCGAAATCTTACCTCCACTGTATTGTTGACGATACGTTCGGTGATGCCGTTTTTGTGTTGCGCGCCGATCTTACTTTGTTAAGTAAATTATGTTGTTTGTGTAATACTATTCTAGCCTTTCAAACTATTATGCTCAATCTTGAATAATGACACTCATTTGTTATTTGTTTAACATCGAACAATACGTGTTTTATTCCATGTTCGATTCACGATTTAAAGGTGAACCCGTAATTTGGAGGATGACTATTGAATACTTGTGAATATCCATTAAATAAGCAGTTTGATTGCAAGATTTCTTTAACTTTCTATTGCAAGAGATATTTTTGTAATTCGTGTCTCAAAACAATAAAATAAGAGTTATTATAATGTGGATATAAATCACTGCGGTGTATCGTTTTAATGCTATTTCAGAATAGTAGTGTCAAGCAGTAATTATATCTCATTACAGTGCAGTCTCGTGAGAGAAACGTATCACAATACAACATTAAATAGAAGATATTTTCATAACGTTTTTGACGTTTCATTTACAGTTGGCCTTTGTAGGTTTATGTGTTCTATTTGAATAAGGTCGCAATAAGCTCGGTGTCTCGATTTGCGTATTGTTAACACGGATGAGGGAGGCTGAGAAAACTTTTGCTACAATGTAATATCGGGCTAACGGGAAATAAAAGTATTAAAGTAAAAACTGGATTGTACTGACGGTAAAGCCTTGTCTGCATGAGAAGAGAATCGCATTCATGCATTCGTTGAGGATACGAAACTACGAGATCCTTATTGTATTTATTTTTAAATGTGATATTTCAGAAAGCTCTACAATCCATTGTAGACCTTGATGTATGACTTTCATAATTAGCGATTACATTTATATGCACTTCTATCGATAACGATAATAGGCGTGATTTAAACATCAAAATTATACGAAATCGCTGTTATTATGCTCACGTAAAGTAATAAATTCAAATCAATTAGACAATTGTTTAACTTCCACCTCCTTTGTGGTTATTAAAGGAAGCAATTATAACAATAATTAATATCCTCTTTCCATACTATATCCTCGTCCTTAATTCATCAAATATATATGATCATCACGACTCACGGCCATTACCCGTTAGTCTTACTAGTGAGCATTCAGCTTCGCCATAACGATATCTGCCGAAACTTTATTGCTTTTTGACGATCAAGTGTAATCAGCAGCCGACAGACATTGCTAAACCCAGCACGTAGTTACCAAGACCCGGCCAGAAATATAAATTCGTTTTAATTAAAACTTTGCAGATGTTGTATTATCTCGAGATTAATACACCCATCCATGTGGGTTTTTATTTGTTGTTAATTAAGTAATTTTAGATGCCATTTGGAGCAAATGACTGTGCGTTAATGACTTAGATAATGTGCTTGAAGTTACATTATAAATTAAGGTACATTTGTCATCTGAAAACTTATTAATTACGCTAAATCTTCAGACAGTCCATGTGTAATTACGATGACCACGCACAATCCATTAAGCATAGGATGATACTTCATATCAGACGATTAACACATAAATACTAATTGACCCATTTGTTGTACCTTCTTTCGGGTCACAGAACATACCATTCAACCTTGGGTAATTGAATGAAAATACTTTGAAGCTTGTACCTCACACGGCTCAATCCCACATCCTATCTGCTTTATGTATGGCTCGCTTCACTGAATCCGCTATGGACGGGATGGTCCCGTGAGCTTATTTATTCATATACCTACGTACATTTTCAAATAAATCCGAAGTTATATCATTCCGTTTTAGAATAACGATTGAATTTTGCGCAAATACCGTTTGGAAACTTCTGAATATAACTCTTTAGATATTGAATGTTGTCGCTAAACAAACTTTCCTATCTACGATATTGATTAGGAATAGATAATAAAGTTCCTGATAAGACTTTACCAAATAAGGGTTGTGTTTAGATAACGTCGCCTGTAATAAACTACCTTTCGTTCATAAATTACGAAAATCATGTAATGAGGACATACTGATAAAGTGACTGTATGTATGCAGCATAATAAAACGGCAGGTTTTTGAAAATTCAAGTCCTTAATTCAATTTGTTAAATGCCAAAGATGGTAATTTAAAATCCTCGTCGATAACTGCAAGCACTAGGGCTCTAGACCAACGGCCAGTAGCTAAGATTAAAGTGTTGTATTTACGAGGTGTAGCTACCCATCGAGGTCAACTGCGCAATTGAATATTAATAGTATCAGGTGCTCAGTTGGGCGAGCTCTAAAATGGATAATACGCAACATAGTAACTTTCCCTTAACAAAATAAATTTTCACGAAAACTTTCTGAATGAAAATGAGACAGAATTCAAATGTGTCTGGTTGTAACTTGAACAAAAAGCCTGCGAAGTATTTATTAGAGATAATAAATTGTGATATTACGTTGGATAGGGGTGGGCGCTTAGACACGAATTGTAAATTATGTATTATTTCGGAACGCTAAGGATCCTTTACCTTGGTCGAGTCATTCTAACGGTTTGGATATTAAGGTTCTTAGGATTACTTGGATTCTTTGTATAGAATTAAGCGGGTATCCGTTTTCTAAAAGGCCTTTGAAATTTAAGACTACCCATTCGCCTAAGTTTACTTGAGTATAAATAACATTAAAGTTATCTACTTACGAAATGAGCTAGGATTGTAATCGCATAGATTAGTATTTAAATATTTCATTTGCTTTGGATTACCTAAGTACTCTTCTAGGTAAGAACAAGATTCATTGTGTAGCATAAATATGTAACAAACAATCACTTAATCCGAAATTGGAATAGGTACGTGTTTATCAGTTGATTTGCTACCATTAGACCGTTCGGAGTTAATGATTCGTTAAATGGCCGGTTAAGTAACTCAGCGTAATACTAAGCCAAAGAAAGGGCGGACATTGGGCGCAATGCAAGGGCACTGAGGCGCCCTTGTCGGGGCGCAGTCTGGAGGTCGCGGATGTACCCTTACTTCGTCCCTCACACCAACTTTCCTTCCATAAAGTCGGACTATGATAACTTTGTTATTTCTACAAATCTATACAGGCCAGACTGATTAAACCTCACTGTGGGGCGCAAACTTTTCAAAGGGCGGACGTTGGGTGAAGTGCAAGGGCGAAGCGCCTTGTGCTCGTAAAGTCTGAAGGTCGACATGTACGAATCGTCCCTCTCATACATACCCCTACCACTGTTTTTCAGTGTTAACTAGACTGGCAAATAGAAAAAAAAGTGTTTTTGAACTTTTCCTCGAATCTCATGTATTCCTGGCCGGTAGCCAAATGAAACATAAAGTACCTAGTCGATTTTAAATATATAAAGTGCATTGCGGCTTGGAGGAAACTTATTATCCTGTTTCCATTGTGGCTGCTAGTAAATAGAAATAGTT